>NC_051154.1:45642193-45697430 GCF_013339745.2 Dermacentor silvarum | reverse complement strand
GTGATCAACAATGAGCGAACAATGGATGTTGCTGCAGTATAGCCAACGTTTCGAAAAAGGGACTTGTCTTCGTCAGGGACGAACACAAGTAAGTTCCTTGTCGAAACGTTGACTACCAACGACATCCACTGTTCGACCATTGTTGATCAATCACATATATAGTTACATACATAGATAGTTACATACACCTACAGGTACACATGTTACATTTCTTATTCCTTCTTATTTCAACCTTATTTGCATTATTGCGGCCGACGTTCAATTATAACCGTAAGTTTTCTTACAAGTCCAAAGATGAGCAGTGCGACGGCGTCTCCAGATGATGCATGAGCAACATACCAGTTTTTTATTCAATCTGCGGTCGAACTGACTTATCAAATGGCATTCTTGCGCTGCGCAACCAGCATTGGTCGTAAGCACCCAGTTACATCCGCTACAGTCTTCTGACGGGTACGCGCGCGAGCGCAAACGCAGTGAACACAAACGTGTACACGGGTTACATCGCACGTGCATGATAGCAAGTGTGATAGCGCCGCGGCGCAAACTTGTCCCTGTTTTCCTGACTGATCGGAAACGACGACAGCTTAGCAAGCGCACGCGTTGCGTAAGGAGCATGCTCGAGCCTATGGCGCGGCGCTCTCTTGCCACGGCGAGAAACCTGCCGGGAAGAAGGAACGCCGCTAGACGGCAATTCACGCTGGCAAGATGGCAATGGACGCGCTGCTAGCTTGATGGATCCCGCGTGCGGTGGCGCTGTTTTCACCAAGCCGCGAACATAAGCGATGGCCATCTCAGCGGGCACGAGGAAATGCGCGGGGGGTGCATCGCCGTGGGAGAACGAGGCCCGCTCGTTTTCCTGTCCAGTATGTGCCGAGCCAAAATAAGCGCGTCGTTCGACTCGTGTTCGGAAGTAGAACAAGATCCCAGCATGGGTCCACAAGCGGCAGATTTTTCTCCGAGCACAGACAAGCGGAGAAGTGTCGGCCGGTGCCTCCCCCCGCAGGAAAGAGTGATGGATCTGGCCACTTCTGTCGACATTGTCTTTCCTACTGCCGCCAAGGCTGGCGGGTGTCGCCAGGCGGATGCTCCCTTTTGCCGCTCCTCCGGCCGGATCCGCCACCGGGGCCGCGGCTTTTCCCTGTCTCCTCGGGGCATTCATCATGGCTGCCCATCGCATATGCGCGGCACGCGTCAAGCACTGCTCGCGGTGGCCGCCGCGAGGCCAGGGACGTCTTCTAAAAACCGTCGCGAGACCACGGGCAAGTCACGCTACTCGACTCGGCATGGGCAGCCCATTCGGCTCAAACGGTTCCCTGTCGGTTGTTTACAGTGACCGCGCATCACAGTTCATTGCATGCAGTGCGCCCCAAACTGAAAAAAAACTTGGGACGGGCAGTGCATGGCCATAAACCATCGCTGCCCACCGAAGCTCCCGAGCTTGCTCGACCGCGCCAGCACAAAAGCGCCAAACTCGGTGCGAGAGGAATGAATTGCACTGCCGCCATTCCAGCGGCCGGAAAAGAAAGGGTACGAGGAGGCGCCCATTCATACGGGGCAGTTTGATGAACAGCGCCGAGTGACGAACGGCGCATGTGCCATAAACGCCTGCGCGGTATATAGCTCCGGGGCCGGTTCGCTCTTCATGCCTCACGCGCGAGCAATTGGACAAACAGAGCCAAGTGCCGGAACGGAGCCCTGGGGAATCGTAAGGCTGATGCGCATGGCACGCACCAATTAGGGCGCATGTCGTGAGAGCCGGGCTCGATCGCTCGTCTTCTGTTGTGGCCGCCTCGGGATGCAAATGGCGGCAATCACACGGCCGAGCAGCGGTCGTTTATCGATCATGGGGGTCGTGACCCGGCCAAAAGAGAGAGGCCGATATGTTCGTGTCCCTCCGCTTTTCGTGGCCGGGCAGCCGACCGGTTGTTGGGGGCTCGCACGAAGAGGTGCGCCCACGCGGTCGCGCGCGCTTCCGTCGGCAAAGCGGTCCCCAGAGGCTAAAGACGCGCGCCACAGCAGCGAGAGAGAATGCGAGCGTTTGTCGCCTGCAGTCCTTCCTCCACGTCCCCATAAAGCCGAATGTACCCTTGGCAGTTCCGATTGACCACGTCGGTGCCCGGTCTGTAATAGCTGGCAGTCACCTGCGCAGAAGGTATGCGCTTAGTCTTTTTAACGTGATTTGGAAGTCACTCGACGCCACGTCGACAGTCCTGTATTGGAGCCTACTTTTCACAAGTTTTGGTGGCAGCTTCATTCATGCAAACTTCATATGAAAGGCCTTACGAAAATTACATCCGCCTCTCCGGCCTTCTCAAACGAAATGTTTACGGCGATTGCTGTTCAGGAAGCTTCAGTCAATTTTCGTCTCGTCTGTCATTCATCCCCGTCATGTTTCTATGACAGAAGTCGCCAGGAAAGAAAACTATTTGTCTTGAAAGGACTCGCTTCCAGGTCTGCCATGTGCGAGCCATCGTAAGCCAGAAAATTATGTAAGCCAGCTCGAAAAGCTCGAAAACCGTGGATCACGAGGGATAACTTGAAAGCCATGCAGGAAAAAGATCGACTTTACCAGCATTTCATCAAAACTCGGAATCCAGATGACCTAAAAGCCTTCAGGAAATTTAGAAACGAGCTAAACAAACAACTTCGAGAAACGAAGCAGAGTTATATGAACGATATGTTTAATCCTGAGGTACTAAGGAGGCCTGACCTGATATGGAAACGAACAAATAACTTACTCCTGGATGATTATCGCGATGGATATATTAATTCAATTAGTAACTATTACAGGAACAAATTTAGCCGACAACTTTAATAACTACTTTGTTACTGCAGCGAAGAGCAAGTATGATCCCAGATGCACTGAATACGTGAAAAGAATACTAGAAGAAAGTGTGTTTTTGTTCCCCACCACTGCAAATGAAATTTTAGCTTCGCTCATGCATATCGATGCGAAATAGCACATGCAAAGACCATGACGGTCTTCACATATTACACGTCAAACATGTAGCAGATATAATTGCACAGATTATGGAACATATTGTCAATCTTAATTTTTTCAGAAGGAAGTTTTGCAAAACGACTACAGGTCTCAAAAGTGATGGTTATAACTAAAGGCGGTGGCAGTAAAAATTTGTCGGATTACCGGCCCATATCTATAATACCTATTTTTTTTTTTTTCAAAATGCATTGAAACGCTTTTGCTTCACTTGTGCATCCAGCGCACAACACAAGACAAGGACAGAGTGAAGAACCGACGAAGACTAGCGCCTGTCATCGTCGGTTCTTCACTCTGTCCTTGTGTTGTGGACTGGATGCAGAAATGGAATACCAACATGCCCAAACCTACGTTATTTCAACCTTTGCATCAACCTATGACGAGCCTTTTAAACAAACACAATGTTATCGCACGTCCCCCCCCCCCCCCCCCCCCTCTAGTACGGTTTCAGGAAGGACCCAAAAAGATCACTTCATGGAATCTTTTGAAAATCACTTATTTACTTAAGGTCTATTTGTCGGCTATTCAAAGGCGTTGGACTCTTTAAAGCACATTACCTTACTTAAGAAACTGCAGCAGTACGGCTTTAGAGGTACTTTCATCATTTTTTTGGAATCTTATTTCAAGCATCGTCATCAAAGAGTAACTGCATGTAAACGGCGCTGTATCTAACATCAGATCAATCCAAGCAGGCGTGCCTCAGGTAAGTACAGTAATACCCCGTTAATTCGAAGCAGTAAAAACTGGAAAAAATTTCGAGATAAGCGGAGTTTCGAGATAGCCCAATTCACGAAAATATAAGCATAACCACCGCGTAAAGCCAACATGACGCCTTTCCAATATGGTGCCGGTAACCGCCGACTTCCTCACAAGAGATCAATGTACCAGGAGCGGTAATTTTAGTAGATCATTTTTGCGATATTATGTGCGACCCAGCAACCGACACGTCGGTCGTATATAGGCAATGGCGAACCTCCCACATATAAGCGCAAACGCAGATGCATGTTGACACCATGTTTGAAACCGAATCACACTCGGTTTCGAGCCGACGCTATATACTCTTTCTCGCGCTCTTTGCGCGCGTCAGTGGTCGTAGTGACGCTCCGCATGCGTAATCAATGAGATCAACCGGCCGATAACTGTAGATTAGGGTGAAGTAGAATCAAGCAAAAGGTAGTGGGACAAAATGGCCGGCCTGGGCTGGTATTCTGTAACGATGCGTTATGCTTTATTCTATGCTAGTCTTAAAATCCACCGCTCACGGCCGGCTGATCCCGTTGATAACGTGAGCGGACCGTCGCTCTGACCGCTGACCAAGCGCGAAAAGCACCAAAAGGCGGTAGCATCGGAAAAGGCATCGCTACAAAATACCGGCCCTGGGCCGGTATTTTGTAGCGATGCCTTTAAAGTAATAATGCCTTTTCGCGCTTATCGCGCTTTGTCAGTGGTCAGAGCGGCGGTCCGCTCGCGTTATCAACGTTGATATCGTGAGCGGACCGTCGCTCTGACCACTGACAAAGCGCGAAAAGGCATTATTACTTTAAAGGCATCGCTACAAAATACCGGCCCTGGTTTCTATTTTTCGCAATACCCCAGCCACGCAAAAAAAGTACAAAAAAAAAAAACGTTTCGGCACTCTATATTCTTCAGCATTTTCGCAGTCTAGGTTTCGAGATATCCGGAGTTCGGCACCGTGGCGTTTCGAGATAAGGGGTGAAAAACCGATGGAGTTGACACCGTGCCGGGGAAAAAATTCGACTTATCCGATAATTCTGGAAATCAGAGTTTGAGTTAACGAGGGTTTACAGTATACTGGCCGATTACTTTTTCACCTGTATATTAATGATATTGTAACAGTGACTGCAACACCAAATTTATAATGTATGTAGACGACTGAAGTCTCTTTCTTACTGGCAGTGAGATCCTTCAAATAATATCGAAAAGTGTAATAAACTCAATAAATGGAATGCCGTCAATTCGTTAGCCACAAATGCTGCAAAGACAAAGGCAGTTTTGTGTAGGCCAAGGCTAAATAAGTGAATGGGCACTATACAGTCTAAGATTGGGCTCATCAATCATAGAACTGGCTAACACGGTTAAAAATCTCGGAGTAGTTTTTGAAGAACACATCTCTTGGACAGACCAAGTGGATAGAATACTATGCAGGCTTTCCAAAACAGTTGGTATTATATCGAAGCATCGTTTTTCTCCTTCCACAGAACATAAAGCTATTACTTTACAAGTCTTTTTTTTTTTTTTTGTCAAATCTACCTTACAGCTACTTGGTATGGGAAATGACAACAAAGACAAACACAGAAAAAGTATTTGCTATGCAAAAAGGAAGCCAGCATATGTTTCGCATACGGCACCAATATTTGTCGCATTAAATTTATTGCCTGTGACAGAACAGTACAAGTCAATGTGACTAAAACGCTGCGCAACTTCCACAAAAATGAACACAAATGTTAAAGTATCAATTACCTGTAATATTAAAATACATGTGCCCCGTAATGTGAGCTTTTTTTTTTTTTTCAGGCGATTTTTTACAGCGCATGTCTCACTCTCGCTTGGTTACTTCTCATTGCAATCTCATTGTATTACACTTGGCAATTCGTTGCGTTCATACCGTTTGTGTTAATTATTAGTCAAGTTTATTACCCTAATAAAACATTCATTCAAATAACTTTATTGAGTTCCCTGCGATTTGGTGGGGTGGGCCTCGACCCCGCCTAGGTTTCGGCCAAGGGTTGTTGGCCCTTGGCGGCTTCCTCGGCTCGCTGGACGGCCCAGAGTTGGTGCTGCTGGTCCGAGCTGTGGGCAACGCAGACTCCCAGCGCGCGCGGAGGCTGTCGCTATAATAAAACGTTGTAGCAATTATTTAGCCCTTGTTTCAGCACATCTATTTTGCATCACTGTAGCGTTGCTTTAATTTGTGATTATTTAATTCAATTGGATGTGGACACATGTTTTTATACTACTTAGCTCGATTTACGTTTCAGCTGTATATACTCTCATAATTTCACTCCCGGCTATTTACTTGTGTTATACTTTAGTTTTCGCCCTATATATGTTTCTGTTACTGCTTGCCATGCATATGGGGGCGCAGACCTCGTCAATCCTGAACATAGCTTGTTGTTTCCGTCCACCACAGTGTCCATTTGATACTGAAATAAAAGTTGTTTGATTGATTGAAGCTAGCTGGTGTGCAGCGAAGTTTTACGTATTTGAGTCTTTCTTTTCTTTCTTGTTACTTACGAAGACTCCGCTCTAGGTATAAGATTTCCATTTTCCGTATTCAAGAAGTGTAATTTGTCAATCAATGTTATAACTTAATATTTCTCTTTATTGTCCCTTTGCACTTTATATACGCCTTTATACGCAATATTATACGAACCTTCATATACGCGAGGGCGACCTTAACTAATTAATAACTATCGTCCAATAACTATTGTTCCATTGTTTAAAAAACTAAATGAAAAATTGTTGGTTACTTGGTTGACAAATCCAAACAAGTTTATTCTTTTGACTCCACGTCAGTTTAGTTTTAGGCCAACTTTTCTACAGATCTTGCATTAATAGAATTCACAAATTCACAGACTATCTTTAAACATGCTACAGATACAATTATTTCTTCCCGGAGCCATATTTGTGGATTTTTTCGAAAGCTTTTGACACGATTAACCGCATAATTGTTTTTTTTTTTGATAAAGCAGACCCTTACGGCATATGGGCGGTCCGAGACTAACGTTCATACGTAATTACCTCGTAAACAGATTACAGGTTGTCCAGGTTACTGGTTCATTTTCTAGCTCAAATAACAATCAAGGAGTTAGTTCCCTAAAGTTCTATTTTAGGTCCATGGCTTATTTTTTTTCTGCGCAATAATGACTTACCAAATTATCTTAAACTTTCAAGGTGTATTTTATATGCAGACGACACCACAATTTTTTCTTCAATCATGATTTACAAAACTTAGTTGAGGATATAAATAATCATGTGGCCAGTATTGTTTTATGGTGTCGTAATAACCAATTAGCAATTAACCCGCGTAAAACTACATTTATGATACTTTATTCCCGACAGAAAATTATTCCGTTCATACCACTTCTTTCTATTGACGCGCATGTTAGTCATCCTTATGAGACTGCCACATTTCTCGGAGTTGCCATTCATTCACACCTAAAATTTGATAAACACATCACAGCAATTTCGTCGAAAACTTTTCTTGCGGAATTGGTGTTTTGATTAAAACCCGTTCTTACTTCCCCATACACATTCTTCGCTCAGTATACTATGATTATATTCGCAGTCACCTGACTTACTGTTCTTCATCTTGGGGAAACACATATAGAACACATTTGTCGACAACTGTTCATTTACAGAACCAAGCAGTCAGAATATTTACCTTGAGTCATTACAGAGAATCTGCAGTGCAGGTACTGGGTGCTCTTAATCCAGTGCTTGCAAGTCTCGAGTAAGCCCCATGGCTCACCCGCAGCCTCCTATTCACGCAACGACCACAGGCCCTTGGCTCATGTCAGATGTCTTCAACGCACATCACCAGCTATGGGACTTGACTTTGGTGTTGTGGTGCTTCGCTGCACACACAGTGCTCACTCTGTTCCTCTTTTTATTCCCCCTTTCCCTTACCCCCAGTGTAGGGTAGCAAACCGGACGTTCGTCTGGTTGACCTCCCTGCCTTTCCTCTCTTTGTTTTCTCTTCTCTCTCTCTCTCTCTCTACATCTACTTACAATAACCACGGCATTCTTCCCATCCAACATGACATATCCTTAAGGCTGGGAATTCTCATTTCTCGCGCGAGTATGGATGAAATCCAGTTAATGCATCCCCGTCGTCTAACCTCACAAGTTTTAACACAATGAAATTCTCGTACCGAAATAGTTTGCTATTGCCGAAAATTCACCCGAACTATGGCAAGCAGAAAGTGCTGTTTTCTGCGTTACCCTTTGGAACTCATTGCCCGTGTTCACTAAAGCTTGCCAAACCCTAGCATCTTTTAAAACCAGTTCGAAGAAATGTTTCTTTCAACTTTGAAACTAAATTTCCCATATCGCGGATATTTACCTGTGACTATGTTTGACATTTTTTGTAAAAGTAATATGGTTGCATGTTGTACACCATGAGTCTCAGCTAACATTAGCGAAGCTGTTTAAAGAAAAAATATATCAAAAAATCATGGTGCAAAATACGATTATAAGACGTGTGGTGCTAAGTTTTCAGAGGTCACACGACCGAACACTGTAGGTTATAAAATCGTATCTTGCACCATGCTTTTTTTTATTGTTTTTTTTTTCAACAACTTGACTAACGTTAGCTGGGAACCCTATATACTTGTGCTTTTTTGTATAACATGTACATTGTTCGTATCTATATTGTTAGAATTCATGGATATGCATTTCGATGGACGCTTTCTCGAGAATTCTAGGATCGATATCCTGCTTCTCCCCCCCCCCCCTTATTTTCCCTTTCTTTTTTCTTCTTGTCTAACTCGGTGCATATTTGTATATATCTTTACTGATATACTTAAATATGTGCGCAATGCACTACTTTAAGAACTGTGACACCTCAGAAATGTCCAAACGTGATGCGACGTTCCACACGTTGTGGCTCACGATCATCGCAACCGAAATTCATAGAGGTTTCTCCATTAATCATGTCGAGGCTACTCGTGCAGCTAAAACCGGCTGGAACAACTTTTTTTTTTTTTTTGGTAGTTTCGGTTGGAGGGCACCTTGAAAATCTGCGATGCTGAAGGAGACATTTCCTTATTTAATCATGCAAAGATGTTTGGCAAGTCCACATACCTATAGTTATGCAACGCTAACAAAGATTCACGTAGTTATTTTTCTTCGACACTGCATCCGTCGTACCCCATTACCAGGCACAAGCTACTATTCCTCGCTCCGTATATTCGGGCCTTTCAGGCTCGGGCATATATCATTCATTGTACGAAGCCGTCATTTTGACGTCAATATCACGCTTATTATTGTGCTGATAAATGTGCGTCGGCAGTCGCGTCGGAACGCCCACTGGAACGTAAGTTGGTACTTGTCCACCAGTCCACCTGGCGGATGTCGTACTACGTGCGCACACAGCAAAAACGTGTGCGTGATCCGGCCTGTGTGCTCGCACTTAAGAATAGCGTCGAACGGCAGCAGTGTGGTCCCGGGATGAACAATTTACGAGAAAGAAGCGCGCTCTACACCCGTTAATCCTTGCAAGTACGCGGCCGTACACGCACGTGTGGGAAACGCGCCGCAGCTTTAGATCGCGTGAGATAAGCCTCGGCGACCTTTCGATTTAAGCAAACACCAACCAGTTCAACCGGCGAGAAAACGAAAGAGTGCGCGAGGAACCCATTGGTGGCCTTCGATTTATGCATCGCAGCTTCAATGCTCTTTCTTTTTGTGTGTGTGTGTGCGTTTTTAAGCGCAGACTGCATATTTCAGAGTTGCGGTGGCAGGATTATGGTGGCACGTTTTCCGCCGATTTGAGAGCCGCCTCTTTTGCCCAGATGTAGCAGTTAACGCGCTGCAAGTTGCATGCGGCGCAAATTCTGAACCCGCACACTGATCAATCTTTGTCGCCTTTCTAATGTTGCAGCACGATTGCGGACAGTCGGTCTGGATTACAAGTACTGCCCACGGGTGGTGGCTTTTCTCGTCGAATGCAAAGGCATTAGCTGCAGCACTCTGGCAGGTAACACTGTATTTTTCTTTTTGCTCCGGTCTCTTGTTCGTGTTTTGTGGTAACGTACGTACTTACTTTCACGTGTGCGAAAGAAGTAGGACGTCGTCGCAGACAAAAGAACTTTGGTCCCTCTGTCAGGTGCTGCTCACCATGGTCGTCAATGTGGCTAATTTACGGGAACAACCACTAAATGACTGCCACAAGTTATATCATGGCAGATACATTTCGGTGATGTTCACAGCACATACAGACTTCAGAAAGTAAGGGGTAGGCCGAGAGTGAAAGAGAGCTGAAACCCATCGAAATGAATGGTTACCAACTCGTCCAAGCTTCCACACTTGCAACTCAGATAAACGCGAGCTTCGTACGTGGTGCTACGTGGAAGTATCTAAACTGCCGTATTAAATTAATTTGCATTCATCTGTTCAATTTTTTTTCTTTGGGATAGATACGCTCTAGCGGATCAACAAGGAGCTGTGTGGAAATTAAGTTACAAATTACGCAAAACGACAGAGAATCGCCAAGCAAAAGGCCAAGTGTATATAGTATATTGTACGTACATGACACGCTAATGTACTGCGCATAGAGAAAAAGACGTGGACATGGTATAAGTTAAAACACAGATAGGTATAAACTGAATAAACATACGCACGCATATTACAATAGCTGTTCTAGCATTAATTTGAGCTCATTAGCAGCATTATTACGAAGATCAAGCTCTAGTATTCCTAAGAAGAGGTGGCCTCGAGGGATGATAAGCCCACACAAGAGGCGATTCGCTTTATACGCGTGCGGTCAGCTTGGATGTCGATACATGGCACCCTAGTGAAGAATTACTCCCAGATGAAACGTCACAGACGTATACATTTGGGCCCGTAATCGCAAAGAAGTTATTACGCTAAAGTTATTAGCAAGAGCACATGCTAGCCAATCGTCATGTTAGACATATAATTACCGAAGGCGACTGGCCAATGGCAAAAAGCAGTTAGGAAGGAAAAGCCTTTGTGAACCTCGGCCGAATTCACAAACCTTTTCGTTGGTCTTTGCCATTTACCAGTCGCCTTCGCTAATATAGTATGCCCAGCATCGGGATAGGCTGGAATTTGCTCTTACGAGCGAGCGAGTGAGTAGAAACTTTATTTGGCAGAACGATTCTAACGGAAGAGCGTTTTGTGAATACGGGCCCTGATTCTCAGCAACGCCTCACGAGTACCATAATGACTGCGCGCTTTGAGCCGTACGCTGGAGCAGCGGTTTTTTTACTCTTCAAAAAAAAAAAAAATGTATGCCTAGTAAATGGCATCGAACCGCGAATTTCTTGCTCCTGAGATGAACAGTGAAGTGAAGTGAAGTTTGTTCTTTTTTTCAGAGAAAAGAGGGGACCGGGACAAAAGGCGGTAAGGCCTGACGAGGCCCACACGAGAGGGCTGACTAACCGACTAACACGAGAGTAAACTGACTAACCTCCGTATTCAGAAATACATCCTAACTTGAAGCCCATGCTTGACTTGATATAAATGGCGCCTATCGTGAACGCGCCGAAGGGAACACAAAGAGCATCCTGGGCACGTTCACGCTAGGCATCATTTAGATCAAGTCAAACATAGGTTTGGAGTTAAGATGCATTTCTGAATACGGTGGTAAGCCATAGGCTTGTTAGTTCTTCTGGCGCCAAAGTAACGCTCACCAGGGTACACAACGTGTACTCTGGTGAGCATCGTGAGAGAACAACGTCGGCCTGCCAGAAAATCTTGCAGGACGACGTTGAGGGCGATCACCAGGCCAAGAAGCTGAGAAATATGGAACGAGAGTCATAAACAAGATGTAAGACAGAGCGACACAGAGCAGAGAGAAAGGATGCATAGAAAGGCAGGGTTGTTAACCAGAGGTAGTTCCAGTTGGCTACCCTGCACTGGGGGAAGGAGGAGGGTGATAACAAGAGGAAGAGAGCGGAAGGGGAAATAGACAGCAAGATTAGCGTACGGCAGATGGAGGCGCAATCAAAAGGAGAAACAGTGAATGACTTAGAAAAAAGCAGTAGCAGCATGGAGAATATCTGCTGTAGAAGAAGAAGAAGAAGAAGAAGGAGGAGGAGGAGGAGGAGGAGGAGGAGGAGGGGAGGAGGAGGAGGGGTGGGGGAGGACACTGCAAGTTGATATACTTCCTCGGTTGACAGGGGCGCTAGTTCACGGTGGTGCAGCAAAAGAAAACGCTTTGACGATCGTTCGTTTCTGCTTGGCCCTTGAGTGGGCAGTATAAGGAGCTCCGTCTTTAGTCATGCTTCGTGCAGTGACGTCTCCTACACAGCCTTTGTTGACGAAGCTATAATTACTTAGACATGTGACCAGTTATCTGCCTCCTGTATAGCCTTGTCATAAGAGGGAGCAGTCTCTCGTAGAACACCCTAAGCTTGTATTTACACCCATCTCCCACGCCGCGGAATTTGGCCCTTGTTCAAACAGGGTTTCTGCGCTGCTTTTCTCAAAGCACGTGCGTATGAATTTGCCATCGCTCATACGCGAATCCCACCTTGTGTGAAATATTATGGTATCGAAAATAAAGCAAAACACTAAAAGGCATTCTGTTTCGTCCCCGATTTCTGCTTAGCTTTTCTACTACTAAACACAGCGAATTAAAAAAAATCGACTCATGGCATTCACATTCATACAGTCGATTTAAATACAATTCTTAATGTGCGTCACGTTACTCGCGAGCCCGGAAGTCACACGCAATGACATCAGTCAGCGCTACATGCGGCGTAGTTTTCTCATCTATATGGCTATTTTATACCAGCGCCTGAGTCTCTCTGTGGCATAGCCGATGAACCACAGCGTCGAGCTTTGTTTATTTTCTCTACCGGCGCAACTGGCTCACTGCTAATCGCACGGTGCCAATGATGTGTGTGGACAACACCATCGTGCTTCCTTTCTTTCTTTCACCAGCCACCTTGCTGCTGGGAGCCGAGAGATAGATCAGTGTGAGCCTGGACATCTACGCGGACCATACAGGAGCAAACGCGCCATCGCCCTAGGCGCTGGTGGTCGAGATGAATGAAACAGGGTCTGAACGAAAGTGCAACTTGCATGGAAGGCGAAAGCATAGCGGGTCGTCCTCAAAACAACAACAACGAAAAAATAAAAAAAGAAATGCGCAGGGGGTGGACGCAACGGGGAGGAGGGGACTCCCAATAAACTGGTTTATCTGTCGTGCGCGGTTCGATCGGAGGCCGCGCGGGTTGGTCATGCTCGTGCAGGGCCCATCAGGCACGGCCGCCGAAGCTGCGGGAGTGAGCGCGCGCCTCGGCCGGACCCCCAGGCGCGTCGCACGACCGCCGCGCGGGGCGGCGCCGCTTCGTTCAACGGAGGACGGCGCAGCACGGGAAGAGACCAGTCGGCGCTCACAGCACGGGAAAGCTGTGCGAGAGACGACCGACTCATTTCTATAGTGCAGCGGCTTTCTGGGGTGTTCAGAACGTGGCGCTCGCACCTGGGCCGGAATGATACGACGATTCCAATGCCCACATCGCAGCGGCAGCGGATGATCAGAATCGATGACGAGCAGCAAAAGGAGGCGGTCCGAGTTTGGCACCGAAAACCTCGCTTGCAGCGAAGCACTAGTATAAGCGCCGCCCGTATATGTGCCAAAAACACCGCATCCATCGGCCTACATGTTGCCAGAACACTTCGAGAAATTTGACCCCATTAATGTACTGCACGAATGCAAGAATGACACAGCTAAAACATTAACATAAATTCTGTGGACGTCAAAAACATTCTCCAGCAATAAAATGCGTTTTTTCTTTTTACTCATTTAGATTAATTATCAGGGCTGATTGTTTTCGCGAACAAGGATCGCTGCTGTCGACGTTGGCGGCCGGAAGTGCTTCGTAAAAGATTACGGAAGCATCTCAGTGGCCGTGGGCTTTGCTATTAGATGGTCGTGTATAGCTCGCGTAGCAGCAGGATACAGGCTAGGGTTGACTGAGGCCCAAATGGAGAGGTCGGAAGCGCATGCCTGCTTCCAGCTACACCCCTAACGGGTAAAATAAGAAATGCGTGTTACAAATTATTCAATACAATACCAACCAAACCGACGCGTACATACGCGGAAACCTTAACACATACTTGTCAGTTTAAAAAAAATACAAGAACAATCAATGAAAAAGAGGGAACAAACGTGAGTCCTGCATCCCTAATATATCTTGTATAGCGACACGTATTCGTATTAATAAACAACTATTTCACGACAATGACTATTTGTGGGTTTTTTTTTGTTATGTTTTTTTGAAGCCTTTAACGGTCATTGTTCAAGTATTGAGCCGTGTGACAATGGGCGCGGTTGGCCCACCCTCAGTTTGTAGCGTAGCTACCACCTTTGCTGGGCATAAAGGTGGCAACCCAATATCATATGAACTCGTCCGTCGTGCCATACGCGCATGTTTCGTTATTTGCACGATTAATTCTAAAGAGAACGCGATCAGTGCATACTGCATCCAGGCGAAAGCACCGAAACAAGGTGAAGCTATATATAGCAGCGGCACCACTCCTCCGAGTAGGACAGAGCTTGATAATCTCGAAGCCCGCGTCGACTAGATTAGACGTTGAAACGTGGCCCTTGTGAGCAAGAGAGCGCGAGAGTGAAGCAGGATAAACGCCTGAGGAGTACAAAATTATATTACGTTTTAAAAAGAAGCTGCTTCATGCACCGATTTATTAACCCCGGCATAAGTAATCAGGTGCCCTACAGAACGGCCGCTGTATCATTTATTTCGGCTGGAATAGATTGGATTTCTTCTTCTTTTCTGTGGAGGCGTTCATGTAACATCTCGTTATGCCGTTTTGAATGTGCAGGAAAGAATAATTGAAAAATCTTTGAAGGTAAAAGTAAACGTTCGATTGATCTTGTCCATATCGGAATACGGTTGTATTAGCCTCCGCCACGGTTATGATAGAACCATGGTTAGAGGTTAGAAACTCTTGTCGTGAAAGTTCGACGCGGCGCGTCAAAGGCTGCCCTCGTTTAGCAGGGACAGCCTTTGACGCGCTCTGTTCCGCACACTCGCTTCGTCTAAGCCCGTTCCGCACATTCGATTCGTCTAAGGGACGATATATATAGGCCTGTATTGGTCTTGTGTTGATGGTATCGCGGTACACGAACGAATCTTTCGCAGAGCCCTCAGCACAGCGCTATAGCACCACACCGTTTGCTCTATACCACCTCAGCCGCGTGCGAGCTGCGTGCAGGCCAGCTGTGCCGTGCAATTGCAGAAGGCTGGCTGACTGGAGCGGTAACAGAAACAACTGAACGGATGATGATACGTTCTAATGAATAGTTTTAGTTTCTCGCGTATGCGGGGGTTTGGGGAACGCAGCGACGAAAACACTACACAGTCCGCACGCCGGACGCGTGATACACTTTTAGTTGAACATGTATACGTAAAAGGGTCCAGGTGAACGAATTACGGATACTCGTCACTTCACTTTTACAGCGCCATGAATCATTGCGACCTCCCTCCCCTCTCCCTGTTCTCCCACGGATTTCCCTACCATGCGGGTATACAGCATACGCAATACAAACGTCGGGCCAAGATCATCCGAGGCAAGCAACAATCAGAACCACGCTATGGCTACTCCGTAGTCCACATCACAAAGCTCGAGACGACATTATTCAAACGAAACACCAATCAGTGCCTTGCGTCCTTTATAGGTATAGGCAATGCGGGGCAAACACAGAGGCCACATTTCCACAAGTTGCTGTTCAGATCTCCACGTTTTAAGCATGCGCCGTTCGTACCCGCAAGAGTTTTACGTATAAGCATAGCCCCCTCCCCCGTTTGAAACTAAAACTAGTTGATAGAGAGTTTGAAACTATAGAGGACGCAAGCGGCTTGCGTTCCGCTTGTGTATACGCAAGCTGCTTGCGTCACAAGATCCGAGCAGAGTTCGGATTCTTGCGTACGCAAGCCATATTTGATTCCAAGCAGGACCCAAGCAGAGCTAGCGTTTATGCGTAGGCAAGTCGGTATTGCGTCCTAGTAAGGCCCACGCAGATTATGGGTTCTTCCGTATACGCAAGCCACGTAAGTCTAAGCAAGTCAACGCTGAAAGACTGCACACGTGGAAAAACGCACGGCTCTCGGAAGGCTATTCGTTTGCAGGTCAGGGTAATAATCCCAGGAATTTGTTCCCCTTTTTTGTCCTCGCTTTAATCTTCATCTCATCGTTGCAGTTATGACAACCTGCTTTGAGAAAGTAGTGGTTATTGCGCCATCTCATTATTCTATCCGCCATGTTCCTTGGCCGCTTCGTCTTCGGGCCGCAGTAGAGGGAGAGAGAGGAAAGGCAGGGAGGTTAACCAGAGGTCAGTTTGCGGTTTGCTACCCTGCACTGGGGTGGGGGATATAGGGCGCCGCAGTAGGTTTCAAATGTAGATAGTAAGAACGCAAGCAATGTCTAGAGAGAGTCAAAGAAGACCATTTTGTTGCGAGCCCCAAGACTTTCGCATTTCATTTGACTGCTCTGCTAATGGTTGGCTCTCGATACCGTCTTGAGGAGGACGCATAACTTAGCGCCGTGCACGCGTTCTCGTTCATATTTGGGCCTGTGCGTGCTGACCCTTCGAAAACCCGGAGAAAAGGAGCGCAGCGCATTCTGCTCCAGGTACCCGCGTGCCCGGCGGGGGGGCAGGGCAGAGAGCGCGCCAGGGTCAGCGCTCGGTTTCGGTGCGCGTAACCCAGATCCACGCGCGCCCGACTCCGGCTTTCCTCACGATCCTAGGCGCTACGGTTTCCCTTCATAATAATTAGCCGGACTTCGTTACGCTTGATTAGCGGCAATGGGCGAAGACGGCCGCGCCACATAAATAAGGGGTCGTGCCGCGGAGGCGGCGCGCATTGAAAATAATGGCCGCGTCGCCCAGGCGAGTCACGGCGCGGGTCGAGGCGAGAAGCGCTCGCGCGGGGCTCGGTACAATGGAGCCGACCTGGTCGACTCCATCCACATGCCCCCCGCTGTCGCCCCCCGCGACACCGCAGAGACAAAAGGGCGAGCACGGCCGAGAAATATGATCTCGAGAGCCAGCGAAAGCGAGGCGAGAATGGAGGCGGAAAAGGAACCCGATTAATCATTGCGGGAACAGCTGACAGCGAGCTGAACGGGACCCACCGGCAGCTGCGGTTAGCCTCGGAAGAAAGTGCCAACGAACCGCGATCGCGCGTGAATAATGGCGGCCACCTCCCGCAGCGTTTGACCCTCTGGAACCAGCACAGCGGTCTCGCGACACAGCGAAGCTAATCCGCCCGGCCGCATCTTTCGCGGTCATTTGTCGAGCGGACGGCGTAACACTGGCACTGGAAGGCGTGACCGCGTGTGTCTCGCACTGCCTTTATGGCTGTCATTACAACTGGCTTCTCTAACCTCAGTAAAATCTGCCTGCCCGACCACTCGACTGGCACACATTTGGCGACTCGGGAGTTACACGCAACGAAACGTGGAACTCCTGCTATAGTTCCCTTCCTGGGCCGATCTCTTTTTTTTTTCTTTTTATAGCGATAGCAATTATATGGACACTCCAAGCGCATTTTTGCCGTCGCCGTCGTCGCCGCCGTGAGGTTCCGTATAAAGTCCAACGGCAAGGAGGCAAAAATTCGCGTGCTAGAGTGTGTTATCGATCAAATTCGCGCAGTTATCGTAAATTCGCGCAGTAACTTCGCGCAGTTATCATCAAAATTGCGCAGTTATCGTCGCAGCTTGAGAGCTGGTAAATGAAAAAGGGCACAGCTACCTGCTTTTCGGTTGCTAGCAGTTCATTTCTGGCTCAATTTTTTATTTTTTATTTTTACTTCTGTGGGTTCGTTTTCGATATCTTTAAAAAAGGGAAATGAAAGCCAGCGCTCGCAGCACAATTTCTATAACGTGCGATTTAAAGCATCACATCGGCGGGCCTCCGCAGGTACAGAGAATCCGAACAAACCACACGACCAAAAGCACAAGGGTCGATGTGCATTGTCATAAACTACAATACTCTACACTTTTCTCTCGAGCGATGCATTGCACGTTAGCACCACCAGCTCGTGTCATGTGCTGCGACACATAATGAACGGGATAGTGACTTTCTTATCTCTACTTCTTCCTAACAGCCGCCCTGAGTGATTCCATAAGCTCATCTCACCAGGATTCATTGGTTGATTTAATGAATTATTAATTGAAAGCTTGTTAACTGGGGATGGCTCTTGGTTTATTTTTGGTTTTGTCGTACGCACGTCGAGACCCGGCGGCCCGGATGCTTTCCGTGCACTCTACACTGCCCTTGTGCTACCAAGACTAGAGTACTGTTCTGTGTGGAACCCCTTTCAGGTTCATCTAACCAATATGCTAGAGAGCATCCAGCACCGCGCCACCCGGACACTGTTCACCCACTTCGGCAGCAGCCGCGACGTACTTCCACGGTATGAGGCACGACTGCAACGCTTTGGATGGCAGACGCTCCAGCACCGGCTCACTGTCACCCGTGTAGGCCTTCTCTGCCGCTTCCTCGATTGATCCCTTGGAGACTCATACATCAGCCCAGTCGTCCGCTACAGCAAACGAACGGGTCAATCCGAACCCATGTACGCGAGGACAGTCCGCCACCAGAATTCTCTCATTCCGGCTGCAGTGCGGGGCTTTCTTTCTGACCCAAGAAGTGTGCGAACACCCCTGCCTTCGGACCGTGCGTCATCTAGGGAGTTGTGTAGAGCAGTGGCGTGAAGCCTCCGGGACCGAGCTTAGTTGGTTAGTTCGTTAATTAGCAAGTCAATTAATTGCCTTGTGTCTACCCATCCTCCACAGTGTTTTCATCTTCCTCTCCCCCCCCCCCCCTCCCCCTGGGCGGATGGCTGGCAGGCGCTCCGCTTACGGGTGGGTCTGCACCTATCTGCAACGCCTATAGCACGCCACCCGGGGCGATCCCCCTCTTTCTTTTTACTCTTCTACCCCCTCCTTTTTTTGTTCAGTGCAAATAAAGATTATTAGTATTAGCCTTTGTGGTGGAGAGGGGGCTGTTGCGACTGGGGGTCCGTACACGTGGGACTTTCACACACCGTGATTGAGTAAAGACCGTGGGCCTTCGCCTGACATTCAGGAGGTCTGCAGCACTCTGCCTCCGAGGAGAGAAGGTTACCGCAAAGCACACGCAACGCCACTAAGCAGGTACGCGGAGAGGGACACACACAGCAGACACACAGTCCACATTGACCCAGCTATGACCGGGAAAAGAAATGAAAGGCACAACCAGTTCGCCAGAGGAACATCCATTCCCAAAATGACCAAACTCACTTTGACTATGTCCAACTGGTTGGCATAAAGCACCACACTCACACTTGGCATCGGCGAGGCTGGCTCTGGCAAGGTTGTTGGCTGGAGCTCCTTGCAGTGGTGGAATGTTCCCTTTTTAAGACGCCCTTTCTGAAGAAGTTCTCGTAGCAGTGCTGAGAAACTTCTCGTTGTCGCGTTCTCATGACGAACTGTGCTCACTCTGGCTCAGTGGAATGCTGTTGCCTTTGCGCCAAACGGAACAGTGTGAATTCCCCAAAGGGGCTGCAAATTCCAGCCCCGTGACGTACGTCAGCAACTGGTGCTGCGGGGCCAACGCACGATCACGATCACAACAGGGCCAGTCAGACTGCACTTTGTTTGTTCTATCCCAGAATGATATCATGATCAAGATCCGGACCAGTTGACGAGTGGTCTGTTGTTCTGAGGCTGGACACGGTCAGAATCTGAAAACAGGCTGATCGCCACCTCCCTTCCCCCATTTGAAACAAGGAGGATGTCCATAGGGTCACTCCGAGACGCTGGTCTGATTTATTAAAATGATAATATTTAACTATCGCGGTCTGTGACGCGTCTCTCAGCGGTAGGAGTTAAATCCAGCTACAAGACGTGACAAATTGAGAACGATGACCTCCAGATGGAGTACACGGTCCAGTCTAAGTAGGGAGTCTCTACATGCAAGCTCTGATTTTCGCGAACGCTCCATAAGCTTAGGACCGCAGCTCTCACGTGGATGAACCCCCAGAAGTCGAGAAATAATAGCTACTCGCTTTGGAGCACGTCCTTGTTCACTGTGAAAAAAGGGGGGAGCTCATTAATGAATCCGGGAGATGTTAGTCTTGTGGCATGCTTAGCATGCTACTCTATGCGGGTATGATGAAAATGAAATTATATGCACAGTGCACGCTGTCACATATACAAGACACATACAAAACACCACAACACTCAACGAACTAAAGCATAGTGTCTCTAAGAAAGCTTAAAAGTGCCTTCGTTGCGCGAGTTGCACTGGGGACGTTGGTCCACGGGCCAAGTACGTTTTGTAGCTCGAGAGATGACAATGTTTGATGGATGTTCAGTGCTGACATTGAGAGTTCCTGTGCATTCTTTACTGTTGCATGGCAAAATTTAAGGTCCAAAATTGAGGGTTCTGAAACTGTGGTCCTCGGCCACGTGGGCGCAGTATCACTTCCTGAGGTTTTCGGGCCTCCAGATACCATAAACCTCGATTACGCTTGCCTGTGAATAGTTTTCTTTACTGTATCCTCTCTGCTATATTCTCTTCCTGTCATTTTACTCCCCCTCCGCCTTCCTCCGTGCTGAACACTGTTCTGGTGTCAGCAGCTTGCGCTAGACAGTTACTGCGGTCAGCAATAAGTTCCTTCCCTTCCTTTTCCTACATTATTTTTTTTTTGCTAAAATAATAAGCAACCGATTACGACTCCTAAGTTTTACGATCTTTCTGTTTCAATTTCGATCCTTCCACCCTCTCTCTGCATGTGTGGGGTAACCAACCTGAAACCAACTCTGGTTCACCTCCCTGCCTTTATTTACCTTAGTCCTCTCCCGTGCAGCGCACAATCGAGGTTTCAACCGTGACGCGTATCCATCCACGCTGGCACCCGGCAGCAGCCTGACGGAGGCCCGCACCATGACGCGCCAGCGAGTCGACAAAGCGGTGATACTTAACCCCCCGTCGCGACCTCATCGCCAACAAGTGCGTGTCTCGTACATGCATGATGAATGGACTCACACGCTCATTCAATATCGGTGGGCTGCTCAGGTTTAGAATTCACAAGCCATTAATCTTGGTTTCCAGCGCCGGCTATTAATTCGCCTCTTTACACGCGGCCCCTCTTTGTTTCGGGCCGCCGGCGAACGCCGCTCCGCTCGGAGGTTTGTCCAACCGACGCGATCCGGCCGCGAGCGCCATTTTCGCAACATCGCAGCGCTCGCCGGCGCTGAGCGTGACTCGCCGGATGCAGCGGGCGCGTGCCCACTGACCGGTGCCTCAGCCGAACCCGAAGGCTAGGCGCATCACAGCTTGACGCCTGTCGCAGATGACGCTGCTGCGCAAACACTGAGCATCCTGCAGGTACCGCAAAAAATACGCAGGTCCGGAAACAAATGTTTCTATTTACAGCCGACCGAGATGGCTAAGCAGCGTATACGCTGATCCTTCGTTTATTTCCTGGGGTTTCCAACGAGAAACGAGACTGAACGTCGGCATAAAACCATGGTTCGGTTCCGGGAATCTTTCTGTTCTCAGGATGCGCCTTACTTGCCAAGGTGAGCTTCAATTGCCTTTCTTAGCAAGAACCTCTGACATACAGTGCTTGTCAAAACATAGCCTCCTTTGGTCAAAGGTTTCCAATCCGGTGCGACCACGTACAGCTGCTGGGCCCATTGACGCTCTTCTGCGCCTCCCGGCGCTCGGGATTAGTCGTTTTGTACCTGCATGCATAGTGGTGTAAGGCCTTCCGCCCGTTAGGAGATCAGCAAATCAACGATCAGTGAACATTTACAGCGCCATCTCGGTATGAATCACGGAACTAGTGATCGACTGTATCCAAGAGAGAACAAGCATGGCTTTGTTTCCGCAACATGCACGCTCTGTGTGCGCCAGGCATTTCTGCGAAAAATAAGTGGGATTCCTGCAGTACCTCTATAAATATCCGACAGCCACAAATCCATTCGGCGCAATAACGATTGTCGATTCAAGAAGATGGCCGATACTCGTGACCATAAAACAATGCGCTCATATACCAGGCCGAATATGGCGAGTGACGGTGAAACAACGTCGTCGGAAAAACCAACGCGAAAATAGCGCCCCTGCGCGCGCGTGCGCGCGCACGATGCCAGGAATCGTGACGGCACTGTTTCGACCACCATTCACCTTGTTCATGCTGATTTCGAGCAGCTCGTAAACGGCCGCAGCAGAATGAGACAACCGAGTGACGATCGATTCACCAGCGCGTGTGTGCGCTCGCCAAGACCTCGGCACTCGGGCCGGGCCATCACTGCTGGCCCGCAGGGATCATTTGGCCGCCAAGGTCGCGACCTTCATCTGGCGACACAGCTGCTGCCGACTGGCGAATAACTCGAACGAAACAAGGCGGCTAATGCGATTTTAAAAAGGCCCGCAACGCGCTTGAGCTCGCCGCGGTCTGATATGTAGAAGAAGGGCGATCTAGGGACACGTCAGGCCAGCCGTCGTTGCCGGAAGAACGTAGTGCACCGGGCGGCTCCTGCATGACGCGCAGCTCCGATCATTGTTGTCCCGGCTCGGAATGCTCCACTTTCCACCGAGCGCACGAGCTGTATTGAGCTGTAAAGCGTGACCTCACCTCGTCATGCCAAATAATGGAGAAGTACGAATGGTATATATCCTTGAAAAGCGGTGGCCCTTGCCTTGAGGTAAAGCTATAGATGCAGGCCGAGTATACTGGCTCAGGGACAGACGTACTTGACACGAATACACGCTCGTAGCACTCGCAACATCTCGTATCCTTCCATGCTGAGATACCTATACTCCGTTTCATACATTGCGTGCAAAGCTGTGGAGGCTATATAGCGAGACTTGTTGCTATAGCTGCGTTCGCACCAAGAAATAGTTCGGTGTTTTTTACCTACAATATTATGTGAAATTGTTTCTTCATTTGACCTGAGTAATAAATGAAACAAGTTTTGTACTTTAAAAATGAACAAACTGTGTTATACAGTTGTTAATACGTTGTTATTAGATCATTGGCAAAAACAAAGCGCAAAAAAGACACGGGCACGTACGAGAGAGCGACGCGCACACTAATAAAAGTTATTAGATCAATTTGAGTTTCGTTGTATTTCTTTTTGGGTTTTTAATTGTCAGCCCGTCGCTGGCGCCGCACGCGCAGGTATAGTGCCGATTCGCGCTGCGCTCGCGGGAAAATATGTGACCTTGAAGCTTGACCACGAAACGCGCGGTGTTGTACATTTTGATTACCGAACTTCTTGCATAGCTTCCATAGTGTTGCACGCTAAGTATGAAACAGAGTAATGCGCCCAAATATTGCACACACTCATACGTACTCCTCGTATCCCGGGCCCCATAAAAAGGTTTCTTCTCTTTTGAGACTTGCCGTTGTACAAGCAAGACAGATTTGCCGGATGTGTTTTTACTTGTGAGTCACTGCACGAGACAGGTTCGCGAAAGCAACATGTCTGACGGTTCGCGAACCGCACTCCGCTTTCGGAAGCGGAGTACGGGTCCACGACCGAAACATGCGGCCCATTCTTTTGTGTGTCCGAAAACTGCCGTTCACCTCACGTCTCGAAGTCTTTGACCACCGAAGCTTCGCTCACGGTATTTCGCGGACATATCCATGTGAGCCACCAAGTAAACCACGACGTGCGCGGCCAAAAACAAAGCATTGTGGAGGCTAAACCCGGATGCACATAAGATGCGGATCTGTTTTCCTCTAAGGGCGGAACGGATAGCGTTGTACACCAGGCGTGCCCTATAACCCCTGGTGCTACTCCTGCACCGGCGGTGACCCCGGCGATCGATCAGTTAATCACTCTGAAAAAGGCCGAAGCCGCGCGTACTACGCAGGCTTTTGCGAAGCATTACGCAGGAAAGGAGGCATTGCAGAAGAATCCGCAGATGCGTCGAGCGTGCTCGCATTGTGATCGCAGAACATTACCGATTGTTTTGATGGCACGCGGTAGTCAAAGGTTCCCCAAACTGAGGACGCTCCTTCTGGGCCGCATCGCCGTTCGAAATGCCCGAAGGCGCGTCGAACGCTTCTGGTATTCTGCGTAGCGCCAGCAGTTGTCTTTTATTCTTCCCGGTTCCCTTCCATTAGTGCTTCTGTCTCTTCGCAGTGACTCCACTGGAGTCTACATCGTTGCCACTGACGTTGCCTGGCATAAAGTGGCACGTCCGAGACGTATGGCGAAGAGTCGCGTGCCGGTGACTACAGAGTAAAATCACCGGAACGACCGTGCTATTAGAGCACCGTTCGTGTAGATTGTCAACGAACAGGTTTCTTTAGGTAGCGGTGAGCGAATATCGAAATTTCGAATACGAACTGAACAGTAATTGATATTCGAATGGTATTCGAGTCGAGAATTCATTATTCGAAAGTGTCGAATATTTGTTTATGTTCGAACATAAGGGATAAAACAACACTTGTTTCAGGCTCGAGAGAGATTGATGCAAGCGGGAACTGTTACAGATGATCCTGCTGGAGGAGGAAAGACGCGGTTGTTGGACAGAGACATGAGTTTCTGAGCGAACGGACGGGGTAGATAACTTCTGCTCAACAATTTCCAGTCATACAATAGGAATGCCTCGTTTTTTAAGCAGCCAACATACTAATCTGATTTCTCGATTTAGGCAACACAATTTGTTATTTAAACCGTTTCACCATATTTGCATCCCTCTAAAACAATGTGCGGTACTGCTGTATCACACTTATCTCTTGCAACAAATACTACCCTCTATACACTCTCTCCCTGCACACTATAGTATACGCACGTCTGGTGAGGCACTGCTCCCTTGTTTTATTGCTGAAACTACTGAAAACAGTTGTTCCTCATTTACAAGCTCCTCTTTTGAGCGGACGACCAGTTGTAAGCGGCATTACATGCATGCATGCATGTATCAAAATGTAAATAAGCCTGTTTTCTTTTACCAAACGGACTTCACACAACCTTTACATTTCATTTTGTTTAGTAATGAGAAGATATTCGATATTGGAAGGATAACATTTCTCCAATTTTCGTATTTGATTCGGAAATTTCACTATTCGAATACTGTTAACTTATTCACTATTAATTTCACACATTGTAATTTTCCCAATTCATTCTTCCATTGTGTTGAATGACATGTCAAAGTGCGTATAGTGCTCAATTCTAAAAACTTGCCGAGAAGTGCCTTCTAAAGAGCATTTACATAGCAGCTTTTTTTGTGTGTGCCACTTTATATAACTACATACTGTCAATGTGAAGGCCATTTTATGTACTAAGCCGTAACGTTGTTCCTGTGCAGGCAAAAAAAGAAAGGTAAGAAAATAAAACGTAACGAAATTTTCTGTCAAATAGGGCTGTGACCGCGCGGCCGAGCTCTGTATCCGAATGGCAAAGAAATCGGACCGCTTTTGTTCTTTGCTGCTCGTGCAATGCTTTACGCGGCTTCGAAGAAAGCCGGCTACTAAATGACAGTGCACAAAGTTCACCAGCAGGGTCGAAAAACAAATACTCCGCTCGGTGTGTAGCCTGCACTTGGTTTTGGAGAATGTTCAGCATTCACCTGACGACGCTACATCCACGTAGCTCAGCAGCCGGCCAAGATCAACCCCGAAATATTATTTACACCAATGGACGAGAGTGAGCGAATAATGTCACGCGAACCACACGGGACGTTCACTCAGTAGCCCAGTTAATTTCAAGTATTTTCATCGAAGGATGGAAATCCTTCATTCTTGGGGAAAAGCCTCCTCTCCATGGAGATACGACGATATGTATTTGCAGAGGACGCTATGTAGAGGGCGAAAAAATAAATATAGCAAGTTACAATACTAACAGAAACTGGAACAGAACCGCACTTAAACACCGCGCTACTGTTACTAGCTCGCAAGTGGGTCGCTCTCGGCCTGCCTGCCGGCCCGCCACTCCGTTTGTTCGCTCGTCAGGCTTTGGCTCAGGCACGATAGGCAAACAAGACGCAGACTTTAACAAATCAATTGATTGGCACGACAACGATTACAACGATAACAACGAGACTGACGACAACAACGACGATGACGGCAAGACAACAGCCGACATCTAAGACCGCGATCACGTAAAATTCTCAAGATCCCTTAAGAGCCTTTAAACGTATCGAGGCGTCGGGATGGAGATAATTTTATTACGTAGCGCCACTTATACGGGGTAATCATAGTGCTTGAGCTGGATTACTCGAAGTGCGGGGCATTACTCGCACGCGAAATTGAAATGCAAATCGACTAATTAACAAATATTGACTAATTAACTTTTCCAATTATTTACTTTGCCGCACATATTGCAATTTAGGAATTTTAGCCAGTGAGTTTGCAAGGCATATTTCACTTCGAATAATTTCTAAGCATCGCACGGGTTTCGAGGTATGCGCCCTGATAATTGTGACTAAAATACACTATTGGTACACTTACTTTTTTATTAACCCCCGTTTTATGCATTGAAGCAAGAAAAGTAACTGGAACGCCTATGTATTTCGTCGCACCCTTTGGCAATGAATATCTAGAAACTGGTGCCATCCTGAAAATTTGTTCCAAGTGGATATACCTTGCGAGCTCACCGGCTGCAATTCGTAAATCGCATTATGTAGTGTAAGGTAATGAATTAAACAATGTAATTAAGGCAATCAATCTGCCGTTATTGCAACGACCGGTCTGGCCTCTGTAGCATTTGCCACATGACAGGGGTATGTAGTAAATGATGCCAGTACTACAAGCAACGAATTGCGGTGTCCCTGTGCTGTTTCCATCGCCGGAAAAGCTGGCTCGCATGTGCCGAGCAGTCAACGACCGAGGGCACAAAGATCCTGCCTGCACGAAGAAGCACGCTACCCCTTTCGTTGCGTGTAGTACAGGGGTCGTTTACTGCACCCCCCCCCCCCCCCCCCCTGTCATGTGGCAAGTGCTACATCGGCCAGACCGGTCGTTGCATTAACCACAGAATGAGAGAGCACCGTGTGGAAGTCTGGGCACTGGTGGAATCGGGTCACTCAGCGGACCATTGTAAAAGATGCTACTGCTCACCCATATTTAAGAACAAAGTGCCGTCTGATTCGAGAAGCTTTTTGCATTAAGAAAGAAAACGACAAATGTGTCAGCACAGCTTCTATCGCGCTGTCGATGAAAGAACGCGATTAGCAGTATCAAAACCTCTCATCCATGTATCATTGATAAGTGGCTTCAAGCATGCGCTACAATTCATGTTCCGCCGTCTGTTGGAGCATGACCAGTGAATGTATATACAGGGTGTCCCAGCTATCACGCAGCATGATTTTAAAGAAAGAGGAACGGCGTTACGCGAGGCAAACCTAGTGCGTATTGTTTGCAGTACAGTGGAGTAGCCGCCAGTAACTGTTTTCGTTACTGAGATAATTAGTTAATTGTAATTAATTATTTCACTCGAGAAGTAATGTCCGAATTATCAAAGTGTCAATGAGAAAATTGTAGAGCTACATAAAAAACACCCGATAAAGCTTTCTGTTGCTCAATGCGTGCTACATAAATGTGTTTTTCCGAGCGTGGAAAATGCCCGCGAATACGTCTCGAGCGACCAGTCGCGCGGCAATTCTGCGTGCATTCGCGGGCTGCTTTCACACTGGGAAAAACACATTTATGTAACAAACTTAACTGCTTTGACTGTTCGTGCGGTGATCATTTGCGCCATGCTTACTGTAGCTGAACAACTAAGATACCAACTATTCGGGTTGGTGGCATGTCAACTGGAACTAAAGTTCACGAAGTGCAAAGGGACGCATGACAGGCGCATCAGGCACTTTTTGGAGGATCCTTTCCTGCACTGCTATTACTTATGGAAACAAAATGTTGGTGCTGTACTGCAGCTTCCTTCTGTCACACTTGGTCATTTCAATTTGTTCCCCCATTTGCGAACGTCAACGCAGAACGCCGTCCTCGGCTCATTGACACTCCCAGATCACTAGCGGTCATTGCCCCGATTGAGGAGCTTCTTGAGCGGCAGGGGAAAGTTATTATGTAATTAAGGCAATCAATCTGCCGTTATTGCAACGACCGGTCTGGCCTCTGTAGCATTTGCCACATGACAGGGGTATGTAGTAAATGATGCCAGTACTACAAGCAGTGTCAAAGAATTAGTTGCGCCCGTGAGTCTTTCTTGGTACATCTCGGCGATGGTGGGCACAACCGAAACAGGGGAGCGGCATGGTACGATTGGTTATGCACTCTGTACACAAGGGGTCAACGAGAGCCCCTCCTTTTCTATTTTTCAAACGACCAGTTTGTGATTTCAGTGGTCTTTGTCACAGCACTATTGCTTGAAGCGTGGATGAATGATGGGCAGGCGCATCAGACTTTTTGGTGAGGATCCTGTCCTGCATTTTTTACCTGTCACTCACAATGGCTCATCCGTGAGGTCCATGAACTGGCAGGCGCGGCCAGGCTGAACAACATTGCGCGAGGTTTCGCGACGAGAGAAAAGGCCAAAAAACAAAAAAAGGGTGAAAATAACAAATTGTGAAAGTGCTTAAAAAATGATAATGCTTTAAGAATTGTCTCCAATCTTCATTCGTTCAACATTTTTACTGTAATGTTGCTGTAATGACCGCAGTGGTTTCGCTTTCTTTTTTTTTTATCAGCATTCTAATCACATGCGCTAGGTATTTTATTTAGGCACGTTTTATGACGTTCGATGTTTCATCCCCCGCTCCTTTGTAGTGATGAAAAAAAAACTATACTCTATTTGTAAATGGAAATATCAGACATTAGACATTTCTTTTTAAAGATACTATTTTCGTCCGAAAGGCAGGGACAAAAAGAATTCTTCTCATAAAAGAACCTTGTCCTGTCCATATCGATAACATTTTATTTACCAGCAATTAGTATAAGAAAGAATGCCACTGGATCGGATTGGCTACAATGACACACTAGGAATAGTGAGGAATCGTGTGGTAATGTCAGTTTAGATACTTTACAAACATAAAAATAGAACTCCTTCATAAAAGCCAGCGACTACTCGCAAAAAATGCTCTTGTGAAACATCAGCAACGGGCAGGCAAGATTCTTTAGCGTGCCAGCCCGTTGTCTCAGAAATCCGTAGTCTAAGAAATGGTCTACGAACAACTAGACCAAATGATAATAGACGAAATTGAAAAAAAATAGCCTGGGTATCGATCATAGACGTTTAGCATTAAAGTTTGGGAGAGATACCAACGCAGAACACGAACCAATAGCCTCAGAATTTTTAAAAATGAATGAAGAGCAAATAACAGAGATCGCAAAAAAACATAGAGAAGAAAATTGAGGCTTTTCCTACAAAAGTCTGGGAATATAAGGTACGGTTCGACGTTTTGCAGCAGGAAATAAGGCAGACTAGGAAAAAAAAAAAATGTTGGATTGGTAAGAGGAAACCACGTAAGTGGTGGAACAAGGAAATTAAACAAGCTATAGGAGAGCGTAAAGAGCCACCTAGGGCTCATCGAGAAGCCAAAAAGTTGGGATTTCACAAAGAAGAGGTGCTCCTTAGATGGAACACGTACCGAGAAAAGAAAAGGGTAGCGAGTGAGCTCGTGCAAGATAAAATTAAATGCGCAAGTGAACGTTCGGTGCATAACATTCACAAAAGAGACAAAGGCGCCCCAAAAAGATTCTGGAACCACATAAAAGCACTCGGAGCTCCAACTAAAAACTCGCAAACGGCAATAAGGGATGAAGACGGTAACATCCACAAAAGAGACGATGCGCTGCGGTACATCACAGACGTTATTAGGGATAACTTCGGCACGAGAAAGAGCGTAGTTCAGACAACAGATCTAGCAACAACAGAGAGGCCTGAGAGATCAAAATTTAGCATAGAAAGCTTTCATTGGAAAAAGGCAGCAGGACTCGATGAAATCCCAATACAGCTAATCAAAAACCTCGGTCCCAAGAGCAAGGCACTGCTGACTAATTCCATAGAGCAAGTGATTAGAACAAAGAAAATTCCCGTTAGATGGCGTGAAAGCAAGATGAATCTCATCTACAAAGGCAAAGAAGATAAGGATTAGACGAGCTCGTGCAGGCCAGTTACAGTAACGTCGGTGATATACATATAGAATGGCAATGCAAGCTATAAAATTAGAACTGTCGAAGTGGGTGGAGAAAAGAATGTATTGGGGGAACTACAGAATGGGAATTCAGGCCAGGCAGTAACTCACTTAGAGGATAATATGTTTGTACTAACTCAGTGCATACAGATTTCAGTAGCTCAGAAAAAACCTTTATTGATAGCATTTCAAGATATTAAAGGAGCTTATGACAACGTAGACAGGGAATGGTTATGAGATATTCTTAAGCACGAAGGCATAGATGACGATTTCGTGGAGCTGCTGAGGGCTATATATAGAGACAACAAAGTACAAGTTGTATGGGAAGGTTAAAAAGGTAATGAAATGGGGGGAATTCACTAAGGATTGAAGCAAGGATGTCCTCTGTCTCCATTGTTGTTCACGCTTTACGTTAAGCGTATAGAAAGACGACTGGAAAACAGCGAATTAGGGTTTGATTTATCCTACATGCGTAATGGACAAATGATGGTGCAACAGAAGGTCCCTGGACTGATGTACGCAGATGACATTGTGCTACTAGCAGACAATAAAAAAGATTTACAGATACTTGCGAATATCTGTGGCAACGCAGCGACAAATCTAGGCCTTAAGTTTAGCAGAGAAATCAGGAATTATGATCTTTAATGAAGAGACGAGTAACTACGTGGTGTCAATTCAACAGAAAGTCATACCCATAGTCAAGCAATATAAGTACCTCGGCGTACACATAAACGAAGGAAAGAATTACTCAAGCAACCACCAAGTTAATCTGAAAATAAAGGGGAAGCGAAATGCAGCAATAATGAAACACAGCACTGTGGGGCCACAATAAGTATGAGGTGGTGCGTGGAATCTGGAAAGGAGTAATGGTGCCACCACTGACGTTCGCAAATACCATTCTATGCTTAAAATTAGATATCTTGTCGGGGTTGGAAGTTAACCAAAGATCAGTAGGCCGGTTGGCTTTGGGAGCCCACGGTAAAACCACAAATGAGGCAGTGCAGGGTGACTAGAGTTGGGCCTCTTTTGAAGTCACAGAAGCACAGAGAAAAATTAGTTTTGAAGAAAGGCTCAGGAACATGGATGAAAATAAATGGGCGGCTAAAGTGCACAAGCATCTGTACGAGTGCCTGAAAAGCGTGGATACAGAATGGAGGAAGAGGTCAAGGAAGTTGGCAACCAAGTACAGGATAATCGAAACTGTAAATAGACAACCAGGAGTCATCAGAAAGAAAGTGAGAGAAATAGAGACCGCGAATTGGATGCAAAGAATGGAAACAAAAATGACAATCGAGATTTACAAGAATGAGAAGAAAGAAATTAGAAGGGAAAATCTGTACGATAACACAAAGGGCAGTGCCTCGCTATTTAAGGCTCGAGCCGGTTGCCTAAGGACCAAAACATACCGGAACAAATATTCGGAACTACATGAGGCATGTGTATGCTGCAGTAAAGATAGAGAGACCACTCAGCACATCCTAATGGAATGCGACGGGATTCACCCAGCGAGAACCGTAGGTAACGTACAACTTCCAGAAGCGCTTCGGTTTAAAGTGGAAGGAAGCATCAACCGATCAGCCGTAGAGATAAGCAAGAGACGATTAGAGTACTGGTGGAAAAAAAGCAGACAAGAGATTGACATGCCCTGATCTCTTAAAATCATAGGTAGCGGTACAAGGTAAATTTTAGGAAAAAAATAAAAAGAATAATGAGGGGTATACAAAAATGCTAGATAAAGAAGATGTACATTATACCTGGTTAAATCAAGCAGGCTAGGTGACTGTTTGTCGCCGCCCCGTTTCAAAGGGGATGCCATTAAATCATCATCATCATCATCAGCGCATCAATTCTTCAAAATGGCGTCCATTGTATTGAATTGCGATGAAGTGTAGTGCAACACGGGGACATAACTTTCCGTTTTATTTTTTACATTTGCAGTCTTTACTTCTAGGCCTGAGGATACCTGAGGATACCTGACATAAAGCCCGAATCATGGAACTATGTCAAACAGCAAAGAATAAAATCAATAGAGAAAACTTTTATGCTTCAAAAAGAATGTTCCCAGCCAGATAAGGGTTTCTGGGGACTGCTGCGACCCAAGGTCCGTAACGAGGAGCTTTCACGCACCAGTATAGACCGTTTCAATTTAAGGGCGCTGCCATTTTGCTATCACAGCGCCGTCTATCGTCCGGCGCCATGCTGGTATGTGGGATCACGCTTGAGGGTGCACGGCGAACGTGGTGTTGACGACGAGTGGCAAGTTTTCGCGTTTTCTTGAGAGGTGTCAAGACGTTTTGGGGATTTGGAAACTTAGCGTGTCGTTGCTAAGCTTTCAGCTTCAATATTGCCACATTATCGAAAGGCGACGGGCCTGCGATCGAAATAGGAGGCGAGTCAAGTCTGAACGTTGTCGATACGTAACATACGTGCAACGTCTTATTATTGTATGTCTACTCCGAGCGGTCCCGCGCGCCCACCCGGGCCGCTGTATCTTGAAAGTCATCTGTCAACTTGAAAGTCCTTGGTCAACTTCCACCAGAACGTCTGCTGGATTATGATATCACATATATGATAATCACATTTGAACAGAATAACTTTAATGTGCGTGCACAAAGAAATAGTTGACTTCGGCAATTCGCAATAGTTCACCGACTCAAATACATATATATCTTTTGTTCATATCCCAGTTTGATCATGGGTGCCGAGTTCGCCGCCTTGCGCTCACTGAAAACAAAATCTTCTGAACATACACGCGACGAAGCTTATGGCGTCAAGTGCTTTGTGTTCATGTTGGCAATCAAAAGTGGACGCTTGTCTGCAACCGCAGCGGCGGAATCCACGAAGTCGCAGCGACTGAAGAAGCACTTCACGTTCGATTCCGAAAGTTATTTTGCTGCCGAATACAGCACAGTCATCTCGTATCGCAGCACTTACAGCCAAAACACGTTAGAATCGCGCTAATTCGCAATGACACCGTTACTGTTCCAAGCTGCCGATGGGAGAAACGGCAATCCGCACCTAACAGTGCGAGGAACAGAATGGTGAGGCGCGTTCCTCCTCGCCGATAAAGTAGATACCGGAGGCCTTGGACTGACATTCAGGACGTGTTAATGCAAACGTTTATATTTAGGTTATTTACACTGAATAAATTGGAACATGATAATATGAAGATGAGGTGAGTTCATTTCGCGCTCAAGGTGTCGCTCCCTCAACAACGCAACCGTGTGGTCTTAAATCTCTTCTGTCCTCCCGCAGATGTCGCCTTCATCCAATCCGATGCTAGGGGAGACATATATGTAATATTCGACCAATTAGACGCTAGGGAGAGACGATGTCATTTTCAACTAATCAGGACGTCTGTAGCGCTCTGGCTTCGAGGAGAGAAAGTTAGCGTAAAGCACACGCAACCTCACCGAGCATGAACGTGGAGAGGGACACGCACAGCATACACACAATCCGCATTGTCCCAGCTATGACCGAAGAAAAAAGTGAAAGGCACAACCAGTTTGTCAACAGGAACTTCACTTCCCAAAATGCCCAAACATGTCTTGACTGTGTTCAATGATGAAGATGATGATTTTTTGGCATCCACTTTGAAACGGGGCGGCGACAAACTGTCACCTAGGCTGCTTGATCTATTCAGGTTTTACTACATCTGTCGCAGTCTAGCATTTTGCCTATGTCTCTTTGATCTTTTCTTTTATTGCGATAGCAGTTATATGGACACTTCAGGCCCACTTCCGCCGTCATCATCGCCGTCGTCGTGATGTTCCGTATTCGCAATGCACACAGACGGTCGCGCCGCGTAGTGGCCAGCGAGATAAATATTTCAAAGAGTATCCGCGCAGGCAATGGCACAGTGTTACCATGTGGCTCTCTATGCGCGGGCGCGTTCTGTTTTCTTAACAGCTTCTGCATACGCCATGGAAGAAAAAAAAAAGTGCTGCGTACCTCAGTACACCAACCGAGCGGTGAAGTATGAGGAGAGGCTCTATCTTGAAAGCCATCTGCGATGAATACAGAGTCTAAGAGCCGAGGGCTGATAGCTTCGTGTGCGCTGCGTCCTCGCCTGATGCGCTTATTTTTGCCTGTGCGCGCGTGACACCTTGCCTGTTAATTCAGTTCGAATGTTTACGAGTTTATACGGCCGACAAACCTACTATCCTTGCTTTGTATAGCTGTCTACTAATTTTCTAACGTAATCGATGCTTCGCCTTTCGGGCGAAACTGCTACTTTTTTTTTTCATTAAAGCCTACCTATGATTGTAACTACTCCGATTCCATGAATCTCTTCCCTGATTTTTTCCCCACCAATACTCTAAACGTCTGTTGTTCATCTCGACTGCTGGCCTTTATGCAACAGGTTGGCATAAAGCACCACACTCACATTTGGCGTCGGGATTTAGCTAGCTCTTGCGTGGGCGTTGTCTGAGGCTCCTTGTAGTGGTGGAATGTTCTCTTCTTGAAGAATTTCTCGTAACAGAGCTGGGAAACGTCTCGTTGTCGCGTTCCCATGACGAACTGCGCTCACTCTGGCTCAGTGGAATGCTGTTGTCATTGACATCGCAATGATGCCGGCTTCCACCTTCCGAATATGCGCCAAACGTAGCAGTGTGAGTTCCACAAAGGGGCTGCAAATTGCGAGTTGCGTCAGCAACTGCTGCTGCGGAGACGACGCACGATCACAACGGGACGCGGAGTTACACGAGAAATCTTGCCGATGACGATTATTCATGCGTAGCATGCGGAAATAACCATGTGCACGTTTTGTTGGTGTTTCGGTCAACGCAGCAAGGGGCAAATCAAAACGTATTTACACAGCCTGGTTTAGAGGTAGTTGGATAAAAGTAACGCTGCAGGAGTGGTGGCGTAAATGTAGGGAACACGCAAAATGCTTTTTAGTGCAATAAAATATTTTAAGATTCGATGGTTTGTTGACACGAACCACATATGTCGAAAGGCGCTATGGGTATTATAATAAATAAATAAATAAATAAATAAATAAATAAATAAATAAATAAATAAATAAATAAATAAATAAATAAATAAATAAATAAATAAATAAATAAATAATGATAAATGACTATAATCCTTGACTTAGGCGCACCTCGGCGTTGGTGTACCCTGGTGTATTGTTTGGTTAACTTTGGGTTACTAAAGTGAAGTATGACACAGACACAGAGAACGCTGGTGAATCCTTGATGTAAACGATGTAAACTACACTACACGACACTACACTAGGCATGGCGTCCTCGTCGAGCGTACTTAAGTGCATAAAACTGTAAATGCTGCGAACGCGGAAGCCAGTCACTTCACTAGCGCGAAAGCATTGGTGGGGATTTTGTCGCAAAGCATAAAATTATCATGCAGACACGCTTCCTTGTGCTTTCCCCTGTACTGTACTCCGCAGCGTAACATTTCATTCAGTTTAGAGTTGTCGAGGGCTTTTAAACGAGGCATGTTTTTCAGCAGCCGCGTATTACGAGTGTGAAGCGAAGATGAAAAGGACGAAATGCAGTTTGCACTTGAAGAAGCAAACAAAGTAGTCAAAGAATTTTGTTGTGCTTTGCGACCGAACAGGAAGAGTCATTATACAGGCATATATATCCTATTCCTGGCGATGGGCCTTTATTGCGTTCCCTTGAAAAGGAAACAGCGGAAGACGCAGACAAGAAGTTGCCCAGCAGCGAACAAAGCCAGTGGGAGGTAAAATTTCTTTCAAGAATTCAAGAAGACACTGGTCAGCGGCGACAAAAAGACAAGGATACAGCGACTGCGGGAGGGGACCTGAAGGTCGGGGAATGTGGGGAATGCCACGTGTTTGACACTCGGAAGAAAGCGACGGGCGTGTTGACGGTCGAAAGCGGGCCTTCCGTGATGAATCGATTTTCATAATGCTCACTGGGTATCATAGCCGCGTGTGGCATTCTTTCTGTATCACTGGAATGTTTGACAACGCTTGTCTTTTTTCGACGATTCAGCGTGCAAACCCATTTCCGTTCTCTCGGAATATCCCACACTTATACCTGTGGAAGCCATTGATGGGCAAGTTGCCCGCACTTCTTTCTGTGTCTGAGAACTCAGCAGTCGCCTGTTCCGCAAAATCCGATCATGGCTACAGTGAGCTAGAATAGTACCATCGCATCGCTGATTCACGAACAAACTGCCTGGCGCCGCTGCCATCTGTGAGAGCTCCGGGGATGCTGCTACAAATAAATTTAAAGGGACAACGAAGAGGAACACTAAGCTTTTATAGCATATTGCATTTTTTGAGGTCACTCTAATTGTAAGCGAATGCCTGGCGAAGCAGAAGGTACGCAATACACTAAGGACGAATGGCCACGCCACTTCCTGCGCCAGATTACCGTCACGCCATCAATTTTGAAAGCGTCCCTTCCTGCCAAATTAGTTGCTTATCGTTAAAGAAGGAGTACATTGCATGTTATCTGAGCCAAAGACTCAACTCATGCGATTTTGTAAACTTTTTGAGGTGCTAAAACAGTGCAGAGAGGAAATGTGTATTGAAATCCGTGACACCGCACTAAACGTGGCGGCACTGCGGTTCTGACGCTAGATTCAAAACGGGGTGCTTTGCTTTCTTATTTTCAGCTAGTAATGAACGTTTCTTGTTCTTTTTATTTCCTGCGAAGGAACTGAAATGGAGTCTTGAACGAATTCACCAATAAAAAGCTCATTCGGCGTTTCTCTTTACTGTACCTTTATCGTTGGTCCGTGGAAAACGAATTCGTTCACACATGTTGGTCCTCATAAACATTACTCTAAAATATTTGCAGAAAAAATAATCTGAATAAAATATTTGTCAAATTTTCGCAGAAAATGTCTCACAGTGTGAAAACAAGAGGCTCAATAAATGCAAATATCTGGTGGCAGATCGTCGAGTATAGAATGCCCCAAATGGGTCTCTCTCAGGTGGTAATATGATAGAGATTCATTTGAGGGATTCTCAAGTGTAAGCTGCTCGCTAGGGAATTTTAAGAACCAGAAATAAGCATCCAAGCTTAGGCCGCTTTTCAGACTTCAATGCTGTCATTTTCACTGAAAGGCTGACAAAGTCGGCGGGAATGCGGGAAGTAGCGCCACTGCTGTGAAGCCTGCACTGATGGGGCCTGATGGTTTTTGGAATCCTTGGTAGACGTGCGGAAAAGTTTGTAGCGAGTGCGACCATTTAAAGAAAAGCCTGAAGCGTGCCAAATGAATGTATTTACGGTGGGGAAGGCTCGAGAATGAAAGCAGGTGAGTATAATGTTGACACGTGACAGAAAATCGTGCTGTTGACTTAGGGGGGGGGGGGGGGGGGGGAAACGCTGATCCAAAGCACACGTTGGTGTGGCGTAGTGGCTTCTGGCGTTGCGCTGCTAAGCCCAAGGGCGTGGGTTTAAATATCGGCCGCGGTGGCCGCATTTGGATGGGGGCGAAATGCAAAAACACTCGTGCATTGGGTGCACGTTAAAGTACCCCAGGTGGTGAAAATTAACCCGGAGTTCCCCACTACGGCGTTGCTCATAATCATATCCTGGTTATGGCATGTAAAACCGCAGAATTTAATTTTGGAAATATATGTGAGGCGAAGATTTACAGTGAAGTGGTTAATTAACTGCTTTACAACTAACGCCGATACGTACAATTGTGTTTACTTCCATCCTATGCAGCGTTTAGTCTCATACAATGTTTAAGGTTATCCCCCACAAAGGTCACAACTCTACTCTCATGGAATTTTTTATGTTTATGCACTACATCGCGGATGCAGTGTGAGATGTCTATGCAGCGATGTCACGAAGGCGATGTATGATGCCTTTCGAGGGAAGAATGGCAATGACAGGGGTATGCGCGGAGAAATACGACACATATCTAGCGACATTTAAAGATTCTGTACACCTTGTGTCACAGTGACACATTCTAGAGAGGAAGGAAGGAAGGAGAAATAGGTGCAAAGACTGGGAGGTTAGCCAGTTCTCAGACCGGCTGGCTACCCTGTGCTGGGGAAAGGTGGTAAGGGGAATAAAAGATAATAGAAAATAGATATTTAAAAAGGGGGAAAGAAAAGCACAGAAAAAAGGAAGAATACGGCACTGCTTAAAGTCTGTCTCTAAGACCAGTTATTCGTGAGAAGCGCAACAACGCTTTCAAATCCTTCTGTGCTGAGGACGGTCTCGGCCAGTGTCCCAGGATCCTTTCCTCCGACAAAGGGTGTTTGTCAAGTCTATCTAACGCTCTTGATTCGGAGTCTTGAAAGTTCTTTCCTCGGCGCACTGAAGCGGTGATACTCACAGAGAAGGTGGGCAATTGTTTCCTCGCAGCTACAGTTATCGCATGTAGGGCTGTTGGCCATTTCGATCCGAAATAAGTTAGCATTCGTAAAATCAACGCCAAGCTACAAGCGGCACAGAAGCGTCTTCTCAGCTCTAGATATGACCATGAATGGGCACACATCCATTGGCTCATACCCAATGGCTAAATAAAAGAAAATAAAGTAAGTCGAAGAATTCGTCGAGCGTAATGCGCTGTGCTATTCTCAGGTCGGTGTGCTTTAGAGGTACCTATGAGCCGACAATTTACCAATCTTTCTTTCTTCTTTTTTCTTTTAATCGTTAGCAGAATTTTAAAACATTCGCTGTGACATATAGCACAAATTTAGTCATCGATCTGGATAACTCGAAGAGCTCGACATTACTTACACTGAAAATCAAAATACATAATTGCCTAATTAGCTAAATTTAGCTGATCAACCTTTTAACTAATTACTATAGCACACATATTACCAGGCACATCCACTTGCGAAGAAATTTGAAACTAGCACCAGTTTTGAGATGATCACAGTCAAACTTGCAGCAAAAATTCCCGATTGTTACACTTACTTTTTTTTTTTTTTATCAAAACGTATTTTTAACATTGGAGTTCACAAATTACTGGAACACCAATGAATTTCTTCGCAAACTTTGGGAACGGATTTATCCCGAAGCTGGCATCATCCTCAGAATTTGTTCCAAGTGGATATGACTTTCAATGTCACCGGTTAGAATTCGTAGATTGTAATATGTGCCTCAATGTAATTCGTATGTAAATTAATTAACGAAACTACGTGTTTTCATTTCGCGATATATTGGCTGGCGCGGACAATCTTTGTCGTGCGGCACGTTTCAAACGGAGCGAAGTGTGGCGCGACTGCCTCGCTGATAGGGAGGTCGCGAGAGGCAGCGCGTGGGTGACGCGTGGGCGCGATTCACAGCGGCCGCCGCTGACAGACCTCCGCTCATGCAGTTGTGGACGCCCTCGCCGCATGCCTGGCGTCATCGGTGAACAGACGACGTGCGCTACTCTGGCGCCATCTCGTAGCCATCGTCGCCACAGAGCCCGTCTTGCGGGGCACTACGCTTTGCTTCTCCCGCTTTCGCCATACCCTCCTCGCGCTCTCTTTGCTCTCGCCGCCTTTCACCCCCCGCTGCGCTCCACCTTCGCTATTCCATCCTTCACTGTGCTCGTTCGCTCGGTTACGCCGAGGGAGGCCGACGCAGGAACGGGCGCCTAAGAGATGCGCTCTAAAAAACCTAGCTGCGCGGTTCTGAATAGAGTCAAGAGTGTTGGACTGGTTACAGAGATGTGGAAACAGGTAATGTGTGTCTTCTGCGGCCGACACGATAGACAGGTTAGGAAGATGTGTATCTGACGGAATTGGCAGCCAATGCGATGCATGTCTCACAGGGTGCGATGTTGCGTGCGATTTCGCATGAACGACGCCACAGTTGCGGCAGACAAGCTGTCGACCCCTTCATGCTAAGTTATAACCATAATGCACTACGCTGGTTGTGCAATTTCAGTCATTCACAAGTGCTGCTGTGGCCGGATTCGCTCGTAGGAAAGTAGCGTGATACAGCGCTATGATATGTCCACGGTGCCATTCACTTATGATACTTGGGTGCTGAAAGTACCAGGGGTGCGGCTGCGCGCTTTCATAGCATATTTTCTATTTGCGTGACAGGATTAGTGAAAATAGTGCGCTTCCCCGAGTCCGGTCATCGCATACTTGTAAGCGTGTGGAGTGAAGCGGGCCACATTTGAAGCGAAAGTTTCAGAAAATAAATTAAAAACGTCGCGCAGGCCTGAAGAATTTTGCACGGTGCGCTTTTCAAAACGACCTTGTACGGGCCGCGGCGTGACTGGAATATAACAGAACACCGGGCCCCCTTACACGTAGACGCGAACCGTAGGGCCGCTTTGCAACACCCGGAAAGCAGAGGAATCCGAGTGCGCCGCGGAGGCAAGTGTGACAAACGCCCTCGCGAACGGGACAGTGATGGGGCCGCGCCATGTCCGAGCCGAGGCATGCGGCTGGGCCTAATTACGCAGCGCCGCCGCTCGAGAGAAACCCGCGGAGGTCGTTGGCGCGCCTAACTTGCCATCCACGACCTGCCCAATTTATTTCCGGAGGGCCTCCCCGTACGGCACTCTGCATCCGGCTGGAGCGCACGCTTGATTTAATTAATTGAGATGCAGCGCGTTTCTAGTCTCACGACCAGCGCAAAGGCCGCGCGTATTGGCCCGAGGGGGGGCGGTGCCCCGAGCGTGCAACGCGACTGCGGCCATCGTTCAGAGAGCGCGAACCTGTTGCGCGCCGCAGCAGCGCAAACACGGGCTTAAGTAACGCCGCCGATGAATCACGCTGTGCGCAAATCAAAGCGCGCACAAGCGGCCCCCCTTCGTCGCCGCCGACTCTGTTTGCGATGGCCGGAGAAAAATCGCGGTCGCCTTGGTCGCGGCGGTCGCGAGGGCGCATTCGTCTTGGCTGGTCTTGGCCGAAAATCTGGCGTTCATGTGCGCGGCCGGACCGCCCGCGCGCCGGCGCGCGCTCATGAATGCATGATGCGGGTCGCCTCGCGGGATCATAGATCAGCGCGCCGGGCACGGGTCGTCAGCCCCGCTTTAAACAGCTGCACCACTTGAGGTCTCTATGAACCGCGAGCGGGCACATTGCGCCGCCGACTTTTCCGGGGAGAGTGCCGTCCGATACCCGGATAATAATCTACTCCCAAAAATAAAGATTCGGCATCCTCAGTTTTATGTATGCTGCTCTACGTGAGCTCGCAAGCAGACGGCGCAAGCGCCTTCCAAAGTCCCGCGCAGGCCCATAGGGCTTGATTTTGACGCTATATAGTGTTGGGGCTGAACGGGCTTCACGGGTATCGAATTTTTTTTTCGGAAAAGCAGTGTTCGATACCTAATTCATGACATTTGGCCATCCAAATGACACCCTTATAGCTGAACTGAAAAGTGTTATTTCTTTTTTTGTTTAAGTTTTTAGACCTTGGCTATTTCTCTGCTCCTACGTGCGACAACAAGACAAGAGGAACATTCTGGGATTTTTTTTTTCTTAAAGCATATATATAGACTTGACAGGTAAGGGTCAGCGAGCAGCAGGCTGGCAACTGCCACCGAAAGGGGCGCGACACGCCTGCCTGCTCTTCAGAAAGGAGGAGGAGACAGAAACACAGAAAGGGAAGAAAGGAAGAAGGGCAGGAAAGGGGAAAGAAAGAGCTAGGTGGGAAGAGCAAAGCCATAGTAATACAAAAGCACTCAAGAGCGAGTTCCCGCGTGAAGAACTTGTGACACGAAAGCTACAAGTTCACTGTCGAAGTTCACAAGGTAGAAGACAAGGCCAGTGCCGTCCCTGAAAAAAAAAAAAAAATCATACCCACCACAAGAATCCGTACACCATATAATATAAGAATTAACATGCAATAAGCAATTTACATACAAGATCGAATCTCTGAGATATATGCTGCCACAAGTGTCTCAAACGTCGATGCATATGTCTGAGTCAGTGTATACATAAGAGTCATAAAAAGTCAAACGTCTTCGAAATTATTTTAGAATCTCTAATAATTTTCCGCAATTCTCGTTTCTTCAAGAAAGTCTACAAATACACGTACTGCCCGTATTTGGAATGTTCTTCGGACTCTCTACAGTCTGTTAGCTTTTCCTATCCTGTATAAGAAGCACTTCGCTTAGGCTATGCCGAGTCGTAATCTGTGTATTAATAGGGAGTTCGACATATTGTATACCCAAAGTTATGGAACGCATAGAGCCGGGGGCGTACAGAAGAAAGCAAAAAGGTGCACTGAAGATCCCCAAAGCTCTACAAAAGAACGCAAGCAGGGTGTTATACGCTTTGAGAGCGCAGAGGTCACTTTGGGTAACCCAAAGCCGCTTGCGTACGCAAAATCTAAAAATCCCTATATTCTGATCATATAGCGCAGCTGACCTTGATTGGTATGGTGTAAGTGGATCTAGCCTGAATAATGGCGAACATTGAGCCCCATTATTCAACCAAGTCTCTCTTGTAGTTCGGGCGCAGATTTTGTTAATAGCGTATAGCGCTCATCCCTTGTACGCTGGTAAATGAGGACAACACAGTCGGTACGACAAGCGACTGTGCGGCGCCTTTACTACACGTACCCTCGAATTGTAATAGACGCAAAATACGTCGGTTCCGCGTTTTACACGTGTCACCACGCGTCACCGCGCATGCGTCGCGTGAGGTACCCAGCTCTTGCTCGGTGCTCTAAATGTCACAGATATGACATGTGCCACCCACTCGCATATGCGGGGAAGCGCGGGAGCAACTCACGGCTCGCTGGCGAACGCAAACACGGCCGGGGCAGGTAAAATCTGCCGCGGACGCAGAAAGCTGCTCGAAAGGGAGGCTATATTTGAGGTCTAGCGTCCGTGAACTGGCAAGCAGGCAGGAGTGCCAGGCCAGCGGTGCTCAAGTGTTCGTGAGCGAAGCCAGACAGCAGCAGTGACTCGGGAACAAACACTGGAAACACGGCGTTCCTCCAATGTTTACGTTCAAGGTGGAGTGCACGACGCAGCGACCTCTCGTTGCCGAAGCGTCTCCCTCGAAAGCAGGATAAGAAGAGTGGTGGGCTCGCCGCTTTTCTCGCGGTGACGGCCTTCCCAGAAATGGGTCTCACGCGGCGCCAAAGAGCGGCTCCGATGGGGCGCCCGCTTACACGCGCTTGCGGGCTGCTCGGGGTGCGCCCGTGGCTCCCATGTTTCGGCCCGCTTCACGTGCGATCCCGCACAAGGTCGCACAAGATCTGTCGATCGCCATCGATTTCCTCTGATATAGCGTTGTGGCGGTCATCTGTCGTCAGACTGGCCACAGAGATGATGGCGCGGGATCTGAGACATAATTCTATATTGACAGACACAATTCCCACAGTTACCTGCAGCCTCCTTCGGAAGGCGGCGCAAATTGCAGGGTGCGTGCGAATGGCAACACATCGCATGAAACGGGCTTCGAAACTTCCTTTACGCGCCATCTTTTTTTGTCGTGCTAAATGAGTACTGACAAAACATTTTTGTCCATTTTTCTCTCCTTTCTTTTTATTTATTGGGCAGTTCCCGACCAAGTCATTACGGTGTGCCCTAATGGCAGCCAGGCTTAGGGCATAGAGCAGACCAACTGCTCGGCGGTCGTGGACACGTGGTGTCGCAAAATATACTGACGCGCTGGGTCAAGCGGACCGCTGTAGCAGTCGCAGGCTACACGAAAGTCGCAGCCAATAGATACTGCATGCATCGGCTTCATATAGAAGAGGTGTCGGAAGTGTCTCATCCTTGTGTGCACATTTGTTCATGTTCCAGAAAAAAAAAAAGAAAGGAAAAAAGGCTCCATCGCGCAGTGCGTGAAACAACACTAAACGGATGGCCACCTTAGGCCATTATGTTTCGTAGCACACCTGGTGGACGGAAATCTGTAAACTGCTGCTACGTCACAGGTCAGATATTCAGCAAACTTCAAGCCATTTCATTACTGCCCGGCTTCAGCTGCACAGTTTCTCTTGTTTCTTAAGTGGAAAACGTTCATCGGCAGAGCTCTGTCAATTAGCTAACTGAGTAATTATACTGGTTGCGCAACTAATGTCCACCTCTTCGAATAGTCCATCCCAGGAATTCAATTTTTTTTTTATGGGTGGGGGGGGGTCTCTCACGTGTGCTTCGTGGTGCCGTGAATCATAATTATTCAAGCGCTCCACTTGATTTGCTGCGCAAACGGATCGTCCGACTGCTTACCCAGTGGAAGCGTGCCCGCCTGGCCTGTGTAGCGCTAACACGGGTTAACATCGCCTCATGCAGGAGGTCCCATTACAGTTCCGAACTTCTTCATTTTCTTCTTCTGCCTACTTGCGACATTGCAGCGGTTGGAGCACATATGTGCGCAAAGGGTACCTCACACAACCTTCCTTGACGGTAGCAGGTGTGTACTGGGTACCTTGCTCGAAAAAGAAGGAAAAGAAAAACCTTAACGCACGGTTGAGCGGTGGTCAAAGCGATGAAAATCAATGATCTCCACTAATCGCTGACACCATCAGAATTAAATGATATCTGCCCGATATTACTTTCGTGCACCCAAAAAATGAGTGGAATTCCTTAGATGGCCGAGTATGCCTACGAGAAACAGATAAAAGGGTAGATGAGATAAGCAAGAAAAAAGTGATGCGGATACTACGCGCTGCGCAATCGGTTTAAAGGGACACTAAAGGCAAATATTATTTCAACGTGAACTGTTAAAATATCATACTAGAAACCTCGAAACGCTTGTTTCGTGCCAAGAAAAGACATAGCTTAAGAGAAAATTGCGTCTGAAGCGTCCGCGTACCAATTCAATTCAAATCACCCGCCCGAGCGAGGAGTGGTGACGTCATGGCCATATAGTGACGTTGTACCGCTGGTGAGTCAAACGGCGCCCGCAGACGGCGCTACGGATTTTTTTGCGGAAAGCGCAAACGCGCGGCCAGAAACAGAGCCAAGACAGAGCCGACGGCAGTGCGAAAGCGGAAGTAGAGTGTACTAGAACTATTATCTAGTACACTCTAGCGGAAGTATGGTGGCTAGCCACCATAGCGGAAGATAAAGCGCGCGCCGAATTGTGAACACGGTGATCGCCGACGCTCGTCGCAATGGACCAACTTCGTCGCAATGGACCAACTAGTTGACGACCCTGACAACGACACGATGCTGGGCTCGATTTTAGCGGATTAAGCTCCGATGAGAGTGACATGCTGCTGAGGGCTCGCGCTGCCGGCGTCGTTGCCTAGTTACTACGACGGCGGCCTCGACACCGGCTCTTCCGAGCGCGAAAGCAGCGAGGACTCCAGCAATACAACGTCGGGCGACGAAGCTGGTCACCGTCTGGACGTGACGTCGCGACTCTCAAGCTGCTAGCAAATTCAAGTGCGAGTTTAGCGAGCCAGCAACACCAGCGCAGCACTACGCGATAACGAAACTTCTGAAACTCGAAAGCGCGCGCGGCGCAGAGTCGAGCGAAAACGAAACCTTTTGACCGCCCGCGCCGTTATCAAGTGTAACGCCAAAAAGGTATTTTTTATAAGAATCTAATAGGAGTAGACAAGTAGCATTTTCTTCCGTCTTATAATCCAACGAAATAATGTACGACTGGTTGAGTACTAGTGATTTTTTTTTTTTTTTTTTTTTTTTTTTGAGGAGTGCCTTCGTCATCGGGTAAGTACCGGAATGTCCCTGGGGAGTCTCTTATCGTGTCCTGCATTTACCTCAATTTCTCGATTACTAAAGCTCTGTTCGCGATTATATTGACGCCTTAGACGTTCTAGAGCATTGCTCTATCACTTTAGCTTGACCTTTTATTTGACTTTAATGTCTCTTTAAGTGAAGCTTCCTTTTGGTGTTTGCGAGGAGCGATGTACTTTTTAGCGACCACTTGCAAGTACTTTAGACAACACGACGAAGTGTGACACAATTTCCCCGGGAAATACCTCGCTCAACGTAAACTTGTGACTGTCCAACACCGTGCACACGTCCGATAGAAATCGGAATGTATCGCACATACTACACATACCGATTCGTCCAGCACAAGGTGTTTCTCAAGTATTTGTTCGCGCCCGTAAACCAACATGGTCCCGTTCCGCTGTTGTCATCATCACTGCGCATCGACGTCACCGGGATTCGCGTTTTCCAGCAAGTGTGCTTTAGCGTTCCAAGCCATTATTCTATGCGTATCAATGCTTCATCGCTTCGCGTTTGAGCGAAAAATTCACCACGCTCCTCTGTGCCGCATCTTCGCCAGTCGAGGCTGCTCCACTTTACGTTTACAAGTCAGCATGTGCTCGCGCGCTCTAAACCACGCGTTCTAAACCAATGTGTTGAACCAAGCCCTCCTTCAAACCGCCACTACCACCTGTCCCATGTGGACAGTTCGAACCATGACCATTCGTAGCATATCGCGCAAGACAGCAGCAGCACTGGCAAAGTGGAGAGAAGAGGGGGAAAAAAGCTTCATTAAAAAAAATTTGGGCCCACCCGCCCTCCCGTGGGAGATAGGGAAGAGAGGACATAAAGGAAACGATGAGCGAAATTTGAGTATACACAGCCGGAAGTCAGCGCACAAAAATATAACACGGCAAGCATTACTCTCACTGCCCATCTCACATGTACCGTAGACAACAGAAGAAGAACTAGATCATTATCTGACTTTAGCGCAAACGTTCGTTGTCACCACTTTCTCATATTTTGTTCTGGCAGAGAGAGACCATCTGTCCAGTATGTCTAGCCCGGCACGTAGCATTTGCTTTTCCGTAACATAGCAGACACAGAGAGGACGTGCGATTGCCTCATCGCAGCCGCAAGTGTCACACGTAGGGATGTCGGACATTCCATTAAGAACTCTACAGACGGTGCAGCACAGTCACTTCGCACCTAGGTATCTTATAGTTCCTGCGCACCTTCGCAGCTTCAAGTCAGGTGCTACTGAATATAGGCGAGCGATCGTGAAACTGGTTGAGTTCCACGAAATCAGTGTTAAAGGACTTGAAAATGAGCGCAGTCAAGCCGCTTCGTCCGTTCCCTAGAGTTGAATTGAAATAGAGCACATTTGCCACTAGCCGTTGTCACAGCTGGCAGTTTCGTCGGCATGATCATTTCCACTGAGACCAACCACAATGTGCCGGCAGCCATCGATAAAGCCTCTCACCTCACCGGACTACTTGCTCGATGGTTTAACCCTCTTATCTCCGATATAAAATTTTCATGACATCCGCGGCGCATTATGCTTTGAATGCTTTGGAGGACTGCCTTAGAGTCGCAAGAGAATGCTGCAGTACCTTAAAGGGACAGACAACATCTCAGAACATGAATCGAGATAAAGCGGGAGACACACGGTCCGATTCGGTGTCCGATCCGGCATCCGACGCGCCGGAACCGAGGCGTTTTGCCGTGCCGAAGCGCCGGATCGGATGCCCGGCGTGCGACAAACTGGACAGATTTTCACCGTCCGACACGTCCGACAACCGCACCGTCGTTTGGCCGCAGCCAATGACAGCGCGCCTGGCATGTGACGTTCTCTGACGCTCCCTCCAGAGAGGCGGTGCCGGCGGGCCGGTTTCCGGTCGCCTCCCTCACTCTCTCTCTATCTCTCTCTCTCTCTCTCTTTTTTTTTTTTTTTTTTGCCGGCTGCAACAGCATTGCTACAATTCGTTTCTGACGCGAAATAGTTACCAGTTCGGTAAAATTATCTCGAACCTGTGTCTGTTCTCCAAAGCAGCGCCCAGTACTAGCACTCGGCTACTTGCGAGAACGGCCGGGAGCCGCGATGCGACAGCATTTCGCAGGTAGACAGCACACACCGACTGTCTGAGCGAGGCTACTCGCTTAGCTTGCACGCTTGCCCTTCGCATCGACAGCATCGAGTAGTCCAATTGTATTTAATTACGGGTAACCTACGTGTACAGTGTTAATCGTGTTGGCAACAATAAGCGCACTTCGACGAGCTCGGACTGGATAGCAAGAGCCGTCGGCCGTGGCGTCCGCCGAGCTAGGCCTACCGGCTTTATCGCTGGCTGTCGGCGGAGCCGTCAGTAGAGAACACACCGCTGCGAAGTGTTTTGTCGCTCGCAAAGACGTAATTTTAGTGACAGTGTTCGCGTAAAGCGAAGCCGATTGCGCAAAGTTGTTTATTCTGTATTTCTCGACGAGGATACGAAGTCTTCCAAACGTACAAGCTGGGGCGCAAGATCTGGGCGGAGCTTAGGCGCCGCTCGCTCCTTCTGATGCCCGTCCCGTGTGCCCCGAATCGTCGTATGCCGCATGCCGAAGCATGCGGCGCCGCACATCGGATCGGACGCCGAATCGTACCGTGTGTCTCCTGCTTAACCCCGCTGATGGAATGGTTGTCTATCGTACTGGTTAAAACGAACCATGTTTTTCTCATTAAACGTGAATTTATATGTTTAATTCTTCACTAAACGTTGAGAGAAATGACCTTTGGTGCCCCACGCGGCAAAAATATGAAATTGTGTAAGAGGTCTACCACGTGACTTTCTATTAGTGTACGCGGTTCCGGGTCTTTTTATTAGTATTGAAATTCAGCATACTTTTTTCTGTTTTTTTTTTTTTGTTTTGTTTTTTTGTAGCTTGCCATGTGCACATAGGCCTTCGTTTGTAGCGAGTAGAAAAGTGGCAACCCGCCGGGGCGGCTCAGTCAGCTAAGGCGTTGCGCTGCTGAGCCCGAGATCACGGGAACGAATCCCAGCCGCGGCGGCCGCATTTCGATGGAGGCGAAATGCAAAAACGCCCGTGTGCTTGCGTTGATGTGTACGTTAAAGAACCCCAGGTGGTCAAAATTAATCCGGAGCCCTCCACTGCGGCGTGCCTCATAATCAGAACTGGTTCTAACACGTAAAAACCCAGAAAGAAGAAGAAAGAAAAGGAGCACTGTCTTCGCCTTCGTTTTTGATCAGTTGGCTTGGCTCGTCTATCTACAAAATTGCGACGACGGCGGCCAGCCAGCCGGCGTACAATTAAGGGAAAACACGGTACAAATATAAGAAAGGTCTGTACAACAACGCAAACTTATTGTACCAGCTTTTTATATTCAAAAGTGGTTGAAAATGTAAATATGCAGGTGTTCAATCACAGTTGCACTCACTCCTGTGAAAGCAGAACGATGGCCGGCTTTCCCAATTTGCGAGGCGGGCTATCAGCATCGCTCTCACTTCTCAGCGTTGCTGGAGGAGGGACTCTTACTTTTTTAGAGGCTGCTCAGACCGAAAAATTCTGCTTACAAAATATCCACACACTTTTGGAAGTAACCACTGCAGGTGTGAACACTACCAAGGGTGAGCTTTTCGTTGCGCCATAAAAAACTAGGTCCTTAAAAATCGGTTGTCAGTCCCTTTAAGTGGCTCCTGGAAAACAAGTTCGAGTACCACTCGGAGTGTAGAATGCCCCGTAGCCGTAGAACTAATCAGACAGGATGTCCTGATTTTGATTTTAAGATACTTTGCTGGAATGACGACCGCACCTGCCGAAGTGATAGAATTAACAGTCAAAATAAATGAAATTACAGAAATTGCAGTGTTGTTCGTTGCGAAGATGTTAGCGGTACTTTTATTTATTTATTTATTTATTTATTTATTTATTTATTTATTTATTTATTTATTTATTTATTTATTTATTTTGATAATAAGAATAATCAGATTAGTTTTCGGGTTTGGCGTTAGTTCGCGGGCAAGAAGACCAGTGCCCGCGCGAGCGTCGTCATGTAACATGCTTAAAACTTAATAAAATATACCTTTGAGAAAGAACACTTGTGTAGTTTTCTTAATATAATTCCCCAATTCGTTACAGTGAAGTTGTATAATAAAAAAAACCTGTCCAAAATTATCTTCGTTATTTGAAAGCATTCTTTTCGTTTAATCGTAAGTATTATTCGAAAGTATAGTTCAAATTATCGTACCAGATGGAAAGCAGACGCTTTATGATAATCGATAGCGAAAAGCCAAGTGTTCGATCGCCACGTTTCGGTACTTTGGTGATAACTGAAGAAAAGCCTAAAGATACGACGGGAACCTATATAGGAAATCAACTATCGTGACAGCATTAATTGACACAGAATGCGAAATACGTTTCTTTTTTAGTGTTGATCAAATATTATTATCATTCAGCTTTCCCACCGTCTATACATATTTTAGCTATTAATCCACACCCCCTTTGTTGTGATTTTGTCCGTGTGTTCAACGCTTATGTCATTTTAATTGTTTATGAGAAGGATGAAAAACCCGCGTCTATCGTCAGTGAACTAAAGCTTAATTAACCGACTGTCATCGCACGAAAACTGCGCGCTACAAGTAATCGTACGATTATTTACCTTTTACTTTTCTTCCATCTGTTCTTTTATACAACGCAACATTAGAAGCACGTGCTATGTGCGTGATATTATGTGCTATAATGAGCTGAATGCAATCGGATGGACAGGTGGGCTAATTAGCATAGACACAAAACACAAAGTGCGTTGCGCGTCCCGTAATTCGTGTCTCGTCTTCGTGCGTTTATGTTTTTACAGCGGAGCTGTTTACCCGCGAGTTTCCAGCGGATCGCTGCGTGCGTAGACCAAAAACGCCGTAGCTTCGATGCAAAGCAAAATCGTATCGCCAGTGTGCCCCAGCTGCGTTTAATAGAAAATGGGTGTGTCTCTTCGGCTGGTGACGTCACGTACTGCATAGGCTGCATAAGTTGCGTTGCGGCCGTGTAAAGGATAGGCCGCGTATTGTGCGGACCGAGGAAGAACAGCATGCTTACGAAGAACGACGGCGTGAGCAGAAGAGGGAATGCGCGCCAAGGCGACGGGAGGCTGCTAATGCCTCCCGCCGCCTTGGCGCCCATTATCGCTCAAGCATTGTTACCGAACGACCGCTTTGTGGTCGCTATGGCCGTCTACCATAGCGACCACAAAGCTGTAGTCACCTTAGTGACAAAATAATAAAGACGGTAGAAAATGACAACTCATGTTGTATGTGTCTTTATTTAAATCAATATAGTTTATCATCATTTATACAACTCCGCTGGCCATCCACCTTCACAGAGTGGAATGGCACTGAGTTTTTTTTTTTTTTTTTCTAGAGTTCTATGGAAAGCACCATATATGCGGACGCTCATTGATATTTCTTTTGTCTGATATCAGGAATGCCGTAAATTCCCGCGTTCTGTATAATGGGTCTTCTCACTTGTTTCGCTAGTCCGGACATCTCTGTGAGATAGATCAGATACATCATCATCATCATCATTTATTTGCCCTTAAGGGCCCCTGATGGGGCATTACATAAGAGGGGGGGGGGGGGGGGGGTAACAAATGGTAACCTCGGGTCACAAAAAAAAACATTAATACAGGTTGCAAAAACAGGTAAACACAGTAAACACATGAAAATTAAAAAGCCGATAAAAGGGGCTTACTAGTGGGGCTGTGGACAACACTGGTATAATAATAACTGTTTAAATTTCACAGAATTAGTTTCATTGACGATACCATCAGGAAGTACATTCCAATCCGATATGGCAGTCGGCAGAAATGATTTATTGAAAGCGTTAGTTGAACCATAAATGCGTTGAACACTGAGACAATTAAACAGACGTCGTGATGATCTCATGGGCGGCAGAATTAGGCTCTCACGTAAATGAGGAAAATTATAATACAGCTTATGAAAAAGGCAAAGACTTGCTATCTTACGACGGGATGCCAGGGCGGTTAGACCAATCGAAGATACCTAAGCTCTGTTGTCACTTGCTCGTTTCACAGCATTTGCTCGCACCTCAGCAACACAGAGGTCGTTTACTTCGCTTCCACAAAGCGAGAAACGGTGGAGAAAACGAGTTTCTGCGCGTACAAAGGAAAAGTTGCTCTCCCGTTCACAGCCGCGATCCCCAGCCGGCCAGCGGAGGAAGTTGCTCTTCTTCTGGTCCTTTCCCTGGTTTGCGGCCTGGCGTCTGGCGAACGTCGCGAGGTCGACGACACTAGATTGTCTACAGTCCCTTGGGCCATTTCTTCTGCCGGCTCAACAACCAGTGCGGAATCCGCCGGGACCTCAGGACGTGAACCGTCCTGCGGTCGGTCCCCCGCTTTCCGGGAAGCTGATCCCTCCGGCGTTGGGGAGCGGGCGTCGCATCCCAGACCAAGTCGCGGGCGCCGAGCGGCCTTCGGCAACTCCGCAAGAGCGGCCGCCGATCGACAGAGAGTGCTCCTTTGTGGCCACTCGGGAAATGGACGACGCGGAGGGCAAGGCCTCGCAGCCATCGCAAACCATCGCAATTAGGACGGCGTCATCCTTGGTCTGTCACCGTCTGAAAGGGTGGAAACAGCTCGGTACGCGTTGGGCCTTTGTGTACATTTCAGATGCCGTTCTCGGAAGCTAAGTGGGAGCCGGCAGTAACGCGCTTATCCCCGCCGCGGGGCGCGCTTGTCAGTGGCCTCCGCCTTTGTTCTTCCCGGCCCAAATGGCCCGCGGACGGCAAACATCTTGAGCGCGCCTCCTCCATCGGGACGCTTTGACGCGGCCACATTGTGCTTCTTCTTCGCTGGCGCTGCCCGCCAAGTATTACGGAGCAGGTGCTCCCCCGTTCGCGGCCATTGTGCCGCTCGCCTGCGACGGCGCCCCGGGCGCGACACACCGCCCTGTTCTGGAGCGCACTCGTTGGCCCCTGTTCTCTTCGGACCGCGTGCGTAGCCACTACCGGCGGGTCGCCGTCGGACCAGCGCAATCTTTCCTAGAAAAGTAAACAACTCACAGATATGGCTGTCTGCTCGTAATTGGACAAAAATGTTTTGACTCCTTGTAGCCGCGTCCTCTCTGCACGCGTGACGACGTGCGCTACCCTTTTTTTTTTTCTTTTTTTTTTTTTTTTTTTTTTGTCGGGCGCGTGCAACACATAGTGTGCGGTTCAGAACCTGAAAAGAGCGGAAAAGGTACCAGCGTTTGTGTCGTCTTTTGTGCTGTTTTTAAGCATGGAATCTAAGCAACTAGCCCAAGCCAACGGCGCTTCCTGAACGCCAGAAGGCGGGACTTGCTTGCCACGCGGGCCAATGCTTCCTCCTGCCACCGCTTTTCGAAGGAAGACGGTTGCTTCGCATAATGGTGTTCGGCACATCCGAGTCAGTTTACATTGATGATCATGCACAAATTTCTTCCATAAATTTCACTGTTGCTCGTTTCGAAGATGTTAGCGGCACTTTATTTATTTATTATTATTACTATTATTTGCCTGCCACCACCAACACTCAACCGTCCACAGAATACAGAGTCTTTATAACACCCACTTCCATGACCTTGATATTTTTCACAACTCGCTGTCATTGTTCCGTTCTGAGCTCTCCATTGTTGTGTCTTAGTATCACATATTGTCCAACTTCCCTTCTCCCCCTTTTTCTTACGTATGCGTTTTGCGCCTTGTTGTATGTACACTCTTCTTGTCAAGATTGTTATTTTTTATTCATTGTTTCTTATTGATTTTTTTTACTGAAATTACCCTGCTGTACATTTTTTCTTGGTGTTATATGTATGCGTGCGACAGCACTTAGACCTCATAGTTGTTCCTGGGCACGATAAATAAATGATTGATTTGTTGATTATTATTATTATTATTATTATTATTATTATTATTATTATTATTATTATTATTATTATTATTATTATTATTATTATTATTATTATTATTATATTTTTGATACCAGGAATAGTCAGACGTATCTTGGGTTGGTGCATACATCACAAAGGCGACGGTGGTCTTCTAGTTGGTGTACATCCACATGGCAAGCAGACATGCATGGTGATCTGCGATGATTTTGGCAAATGTTGTACACCGCCCCATTGTAGATATCACGTCAACATAGCGCGCGGTCGAAACAGAAAACTATCGCTTTCAAGACACGGAAGTTTGTGTGTGTGGTATATATATATATATATATATATATATATATATATATATATATTTAAGCCTAGCAAATGTTGAGTGCACAAAATAGGAGTATTATTGACCTGTTGCATGCTTTACTCGTTCACCACCTAGCGAGTGGAGTGCACTACGGCTCAAAAAAGAGGAAGAAAGGTATCGTACTCAGCCCTGATATACTGCCCGCCTACTGTCTGTGCCCCTCAAGACTATCCAAGACAAATAAAAGCTTGTTGCCTCGTGTACCTTCTGTGTTTCTTTTTCATGGTATAGTGTACTTAGGTCACTTCCGCGTAGGAATACAATGCCTTCGTTGGAATGCAGCTGATGCATCTAATTTTCTCAAGGACTGTTGAAAGAGATAAGGCTATTCTTTCGATCGTTTCTGAAATCAAGGGGGAGCCTGGGGCCAGTTGTATCAGAGAAACTTTAAAAATAAGGAACCCAGACTGCAATGATACCTTCCAGTCTTTGGACTTATTTACTGTGGCATACACCTTCCTTCCAGCATGGCATCAACCCGGCACTGGACTCGGACTGCATTACCTGTACTGTCTGAGCATTCTATTCTGTTCGTTTGCACTTACAGCGCATCGTTAAAGGGACGTGCCACTCTAGAAAATTGCCAGCCACCTGGAACTTGGATCAGCTGTAGTGACAATATATCAAAGAACGGAAAACCGCATGACAATGATAGCCTACGGCTCACAGCATTTGCATTGTGCGAGGTCAAGATGCCAGAGCGCATCGTTCTTAGCAGGCTTACTCTCCACCTAGTGGAATTCGGCCACCTGCCCCTCGATTATTCGGATATCGGCGGTTCATCTCGGACCAAGATGTGCTCTTCCAACTTCCTGAGCAAATTATTGATAATTCCAGTACTGCTCAACTGCGACCTATGCTTGCTCTAGAACCATTAGACTATATAGTAGCACTATCTCTCATTCACCTTATTTAATTTGGCCGTGTGCAAAGTTGACCGGACCCAGTGGTCGATCGGACCCAGTGGACATCAAGTTGGCGATTTACGAAGATCGCGTTGCGGTGTGGGTCGGCGCAGGCAGCGCCGGCCACATCCAAACAGCCTGCAACACGGTTTGATTCGCTACGCACGAAAGTGGCATACAATACAATTATACATACGAATAGCTCCTCGTCTATAACCCACCGTGGACCCCCTAAATATCACCGTCACTAAGCCGGGGATAGACATCCCGCAATCTATACCAGTAGTAAATCACTCGGCCTACACATTTAAACACACGGCAAAGGGGCCACTGTTGTACGGAACCTGCTAAGGCGGGGTGAACGGGTATTCCGCATTCTACGCGGAGTGTTCTCCGTCGTACGAACACTCAAAGAGCCGAATCTGCACCGCCTCCTGCACGCCATCACCGCGTCGCCGTACTGCTACCATCAACCGTACGCCCTTCGACATATCCCATCCGTTCCTCCTACGGACCCCCACCCCCACCCCACCCTTTTATAACTTGTTACGGACTCCTGGAGGCGGTTATACGTCTGCAAAATGACAACCTGCCCACCTTCATGGCCTCAACCATCACTGAACGCTGATTATATCTTGTAGTGACCGTTTGAATCCCAGGCCAGACTGCAATACCGGGCCC